>NC_134689.1:395485871-395574159 GCF_050947455.1 Rhinoderma darwinii | reverse complement strand
CCTCTCCTATATCTCTCTATAACATCTCCCTATATCTCCTCCTATTACTCCATATAACCTCTCCCTTATATCTCCTCCTATACTACATATAACCTCTCCCTATATCTCCTCCTATTACTACATATACTCTCCCTATATCTCCTCCTATTACTACATATACATCTCCCTATATCTCCTCCTATTACTCATATAACATCCTATATCTGTCCTATTATACATATAACATCTCCCTATATCCTCTATTACTCTATATCTCTCCCTATATCTCCCATATAACCTCTCCCTATATCTCCTCCTATCTATATACACTCCCTATTACATACCCTATTACTCCATATAACTCTCCCTATATCTCCTCCTATTACTCCATATAACATCTCCTATATCTCCTCCTATTACTACATATAACATCCCTATATCTGCTCCTATTACTACATATAACATCTCCCTATATCTCCTCCTATTACACCATATACACTCCCTATATCTCCTCCTATTACTCCTATATCATCTCCCTATATCTCCTATTACTCCATATAACATCTCCCTATATCTCCTCCTAATACTCCATATACATTCCTCCTCCTATTACTCCATATAACATCTCCCTATATCTCCTCCTATTACTCCATATAACCATCTCCTATATCTCCTCCTATTACTCCATATAACATCTCCCTATATCTCTCCTATTACTCCATATAACATCTCCCTATATCTCCTCCTATTACTCCATATAACATCTCCCTATATCTCCTCCTTTTACTCCATATAACATCTCCCTTATCCTCCTCCTATTACTACATATAACATCTCCTATATCTCCTCCTATTACTCCATATAACCTCTCCCTATATCTCCTCCTATTACTCCATATATCCTCTCCCTATATCTCCCTCTATTACTCCATAAAACATCTCCCTATATCTCCTCCTATTACTCCATATAACATCTCCTATATCTCCTCCTATTACTTCTCTGGATCTTCCATCCTTTGCCAGTCATAGGCATAGAAGTCAGGGGGATTCATATCAAAATTAAAATATGGTGCCCCTCATGGTCATGTCTACACATGTCTACCTCCAACATTGGTAGTCCAACCACTGTGCTATTTTTCTGGCCATGGATGCCCAGAGCATGTGGGTTTGCTACATGCTAAACATCTGGTCCCTACGGAGGTCAATAATGTCCTAGAAGGAAACGTATCTAGATGTTTGGTTGTCTACTCCTACAGGATCCAGCAGTCCTCAAGCTCCACAGTAGATATATGTATGTGTAGGATGTTAGCAAGTTCCTGTAAACAACAAGACCTCAACTGAACGACATGATGGAGACTATGAGGAACAGAAAGAATCAGCTAGCCACCAGGCGGACATTGCTCTGCAGTCCCAATAACTCTCTACATCTGCTGCTATAGGGCATGACCACACGTGGCGGATTTCCTCCGCAACTGTCCGCATCAATGCCGCACAGAATCTGCGTTGCAGATTCTGCTGCGGATCTGCACAAAATGTGCAGTAAATTGATGCGGACTAGCTCCTGCGGACTGCGGTAAAAGTGCTTCCCTTCTCCCTATCAGTGCAGGATAGAGAGAAGGGACAGCACTTTCCCTTGTGAAAGTCAAAGAAATTCATACTTACCGCCCGTTGTCTTGGTGACGCGTCCCTCTTTCGGCATCCAGCCCGATCTCCCTGGATGACGCGGCAGTCCATGTGACCGCTGCAGCCTGTTATAGCCTGTGATTGGCTGCAGCCGTCACTTAGACTGAAACGTCATCCTGGGAGGCCGGACTGGAGACAGAAGCAGGGAGTTCTCGGTAAGTATGACTTATATTTTTTTACAGATACATGTATATTGGGATCGGTAGTCACTATCCAGGGTGCAGAAACAGTTACTGCCGATCGCTTAACTCTTCAGCACCCTGGACAGTGACTATTTACTGACGTCTCCTAGCAACGCTCCCGTCATTACGGGAGCCCCATTGACTTCCTCAGTCTGGCTGTAGACCTAGAAATACATAGGTCCAGCCAGAATGAAGAAATGTCATGTTAAAAAAGCAAGACGCATCCGCAGCACACATAACATGTGCATGACAGCTGCGGACTTCATTGCGGAAATTAGAATCTCCATTGAAGTCAATGGAGAAATTCCGCCATGAGTCCGCCACTGCTCCGCAACAGACAGAGCATGCTGCGGACACCAAATTCCGCTCCGCAGCCTATGCTCCGCAGCGGAATTTACGCCTCGTCTAAACGAACACTGCTAAATTAAAGTGTAAGTCAATGGACAAACGGCTCCGCTGCGGATTAACGCTGCGGAGTGTCCGCAGCGGAATTTAAGTGAAATTCCGCCACGTGTGAACCCAGCCTAAGACTTTATTCAAACAAACGTCTTATACGTCCGTGATACGTGCGTGAATTTCACGCGCGTCGCTCGGACCTATGTTAGTGAATGGGGCCGTTCAGACTGACAGTGATTTTCACGCGGCGTATGTGCATCGCGTAAAACTCACAACATGTCCTATACTTGCCTGTGTTTCGCGCAGCACGCACCCATTGGGTGCGTGCAAATCGCGCTCGGCACATGGAAGTACTTCCGGGTGCCGCGCGTGATTCGCGCAACAGTAGTAAAAAGAATGAATGAAAACAGAAAAGCACCTTCTGCTTTTATGTTTGTAAACATAAAAACAGAGTGTCATAATGATGCCGGCTGCCGAAAATCACGCAGCCACGCATCATATGCTGATGCCACACTGAGCTTTTGCCCGCGCAAAACGCAGTGTTTTTGCGCACGCAAAACGGACACGTTGGTGTGAATAAGGCCTAGGGTGGCCATACACTGAAGATACTTGTCGGCCAAACGCTCATTCGGACGACAGCTATTCATTCTGGTTCCCAATTGACCAAGCATGCATGTGTTTCCAATGTGGAGAAGGGGAATTAGCCGCATCCAGACACCACTTGCAGCAAATTATCTTCTGCCGGAACAAAGGATCGGGTATGTTGAAATGCGAACGTGCCCCTCATGGTAGAAAGTCGGGACAGCCCATACACATTAGATAGTCGGCCAGGCACCTTTAGGGCATGTTCACACGCCTATTTTCAGCCGTTTTTCGGGCCGTAAATGCCCGAAAAATTGGAAGCAGAATGCCTCCATACATCTGCCCATTGATTTCAATAGGAATACGGCTACTGTTCCAACGGAGCGTTTTACGCGTAAAAAAACGGCCGCGAAAAAGAAGTGCAGGACACTTCTTGGGAAGTTTTTGGAGCCGTTTTCCATAGACTCTATTGGGAAAATGCTCCAAAAACGTCCGTAAAAAAACGCGAAAATCGGGAGTGGCACAAAAAACTTCTGAAAATCAGGAGCTGTTTTCTCTTGAAAACAGCTCCGTATTTTGGGACGTTTTTGACTCTGCGTGTGAACATACCCTAACAATGTGCAGAGTATAGAGTCAACACTATATAAGTGTATGAGGGTGAGACGTCTGAGTACAGAATGCAGACAGACCATGAGAAAAGAGAACTTCAGAGGATGACACATGGTGAAATACACGAGAATCATGTGCCAATACCTCATATAAATAACACCACAAGTATTTGCCGCTATGATATATAGGGCTCAAACCATATGACATAAAGAACCAAAACCTGTTGATCCCACACTCTGATGGTCTGTGATCTGTAGGAACTATACAGGTCTCTGACTGCGATCCTATAGATACAGTGAAGGAAATAAGTATTTGATCCCTTGCTAATTGTGTAAGTTTGCCCACTGTCAAAGACATGAGCAGTCTAGAATTTTTAGGCTAGGTTCATTTTACCAGTGAGAGAGAGATTATATTTAAAAAAAAAAAAGAAAATCACATTGTCAAAATTATATATATTTATTTGCATTGTGCACAGAGAAATAAGTATTTGATCCCTTTGGCAAACAAGACTTAATACCTGGTGGCAAAACCCTTGTTGGCAAGCACAGCAGTCAGACGTTTTTTGTAGTTGATGATGAGGTTTGCACACATGTTAGATGGAATTTTGACCCACTCCTCTTTGCAGATCATCTGTAAATCATTAAGATTTCGAGGCTGTCGCTTGGCAACTCGGATCTTCAGCTCCCTCCATAAGTTTTCGATGGGATTAAGGTCTGGAGACTGGCTAGGCCACTCCATGACCTTAATGGGCTTCTTTTTGAGCCACTCCTTTGTTGCCTTGGCTGTATGTTTCGGGTCATTGTTGTGCTGGAGGACCCAGCCACGAGCCATTTTTAATGTCCTGGTGGAGGGAAGGAGGTTGTCACTCAGGATTTGACGGTACATGGCTCCATCCATTCTCCCATTGATGCGGTGAAGTAGTCCTGTGCCCTTAGCAGAGAAACAACCCCAGAACATAATGTTTCCACCTCCATGCTTGACAGTGGGGACGGTGTTCTTTGGGTCATAGGCAGCATTTCTCTTCCTCCAAACACGGCGAGTTGAGTTAATGCCAAAGAGCTCAATTTTTTAGTCTCATCTGACCACAGCACCTTCTCCCAATCACTCTCAGAATCATCCAGATGTTCATTTGCAAACTTCAGACGGGCCTGTACATGTGCCTTCTTGAGCAGGGGGACCTTGCGGGCACTGCAGGATTTTAATCCATTACGGCGTAATGTGTTACCAATGGTTTTCTTGGTGACTGTGGTCCCAGCTGCCTTGAGATCATTAACAAGTTCCCCCCGTGTAGTTTTCGGCTGAGCTCTCACCTTCCTCAGGATCAAGGATACCCCACGAGGTGAGATTTTGCATGGAGCACCAGATCGATGTCGATTGACAGTCATTTTGTATGTCTTCCATTTTCTTACTATTGCACCAACAGTTGTCTCCTTCTCACCCAGCGTCTTACTTATGGTTTTGTAGCCCATTCCAGCCTTGGGCAGGTCTATGATCTTGTCCCTGACATCCTTAGAAAGCTCTTTGGTCTTGCCCATGTTGTAGAGGTTAGAGTCAGACTGATTCATTGAGTCTGTGGACAGGAGTCTTTTATACAGGTGACCATGTAAGAGCTGTCTTTACTGCAGTTGATTTGGAGCGTGTAACTGGTCTGGAGGAGGCTGAACTCTTAATGGTTGGTAGGGGATCAAATACTTATTTCTCTGTGCACAATGCAAATAAATATATATCATTTTGACAATGTGATTTTCTGTATTTTTATTTTTTATATAATCTATCTCTCACTGGTAAAATTAACCTAGCCTAAGAATTCTAGACTGTTCATGTCTTTGACAGTGGGCAAACTTACAAAATCAGCAAGGGATCAAATAATTATTTCCTTCACTGTACATCTATGCTGTGATGTAGTGTTCAACTCATCTTGTCATATCCCAATCTCGGGATCCATAGATCGCCTTCTGTGTTATCCGAACCTATAGGCAGTAAAGCTGGTACAGATGTCAGGGGGTGGTTGAAATTTCAAAAAGAGGGACCTGGTGCGGCCCATCATTTTTTGTTGCTGAGCAGCGAAATTACTGTAGTAACTGAGGATTATGTAGTTTCGATTTTCCGCTGCAGTCTAGCTCTTCGGTTACTTACCCTGCTGATCCCAAAGTGCTTGCACGGACGTGTAAAACGGATGCCACACGTTGCACACGGACATGAAATACGCTGCGTTTTTTACGCATGTAAATCGGACACACTCGTGCAAATGTTTTCTTAGTTTATTTCAGGGTTTGGTCTGACATCTGAATTTGTTTTGGGATCTGGTCTGGGATTTGAATTAATTGGGGTAGGAATTAGGGCGGATTTACACGAACGTGCTATACGTCCGTGCAACCCGCGTGGTTGTCACGCGGGTCGCACGGACCTATGCAAGTCTATGGGGCAGTGCAGACTGTCCGTGAGTTTTGCGCAGCGTGAGTCCGCTGCGTAAAACTCACGACATGTTCTATATTTCGGCGTTTTTCACGCATCACACACCCATTGAAGTCAATGGGTGCGTAAAAATCACACGCACCACACGGAAGCACTTTCGTGGGACGTGCATTATTCGCGCAACAGCAGTAAAGGAATGAATGTAAACAGAAAAGCACCACGTGCTTTTCTGTTTACAAACATCCAAACGGAGTGTCATAATGATGGCGGCTGCGGGAAAATCACGCAGCCGCGCATCATACACTGATGACACACTGAGCTGTCACGCACCTGCCACGCGCCCAAAACGCACACGTTCGTGTAAATCCACCCTTAATTAGGGGTCTTACACCTGGGTTAATTTTGGGGTGTGGTCAGGGGTCTGAAGTAGTTTGGGGTTTGGTCTGGAGTCTAAATTTATTTTAAAGTGTGGTCTGGATAATATTTGTGGTCTGCTCTGGGTCTAAAGGTCTTAAATTAACTTTAGGGTCTGTTTTCTTACTGCATTTTAAATTTGTTTTTTTCCCAGACCACTTTTTTTCCTTTTAACCCGTTAGGTTTGGCTCCCTGAGGACAAGCAACATTATAAAACAGAGAGTTTTGGGGTACAGGATAAAGGACTGATAATGTGTTTATGCAGGAGGGGGGTGGTGAATCTTTTGCTGTATGGAGCCCAGACATTCCCGATGACGGACCTAGGTTAATATCTACAGGTGCTAAACTAGGACATTCAGTAATGCATTGAAAACCTAGTGGTTACCCAACACTAAAATATGTCATTTTCACAAAGGAACTTTTTGAATATCATAAGATTAGCCCACTTCTCTGTTTTTCTGCATTGCAAAGAGCCCAGCACCCATATACCCCTGACTCATGTGCCCATATGTACATGATGTATTAGGGAACAAGGATTCTGAAGGGCTGGGCACTCATCACTTATCTTCTCTCCTTCCCACCTTGTTTGTTTGTCAGTGGGGCTCAGAGTGCAGCGGTGGCAGCATGTGGGTTGACACCTCTGCCTTGATGTAATTAGACTGCGAGATACAACATTTACGGTGATGATGTCATCACTGTTATTAGAGCCGCGGGCCAATTTGATTATGCTGCCACATAGTGGACACTCTGGTTATAGCTCTACTGGTTGGAACCGCTGTAATCTTCCCTTTCTTTACAAATAAACACAGTATTCAGTAGTGATAAGCCCGGTGGGATTCTTCATGTAGACATGAGGTCAGCTTAGGTAAACGTATCACGGGTCTGTGTAGCCAAAAGATGGGTCTACAGGACCACATGAGCTGCACCTGTAACCACAATGAGTATGTTTCACCTCTCGGGGTGCTATGTAGTGTAGCTCTAGTGCAATTCCCGGAGAAACCATCAAACTTTTCACAAAATCGGATCTGGTATCTACAAGGGGTTGTCTCGGGATGACAACCCTGTCCACCCACCCCATTAGGGTATATGGACTCATAGAGGTTAGTTACAAGGTTCGGATAGCACTAGGTAATGGTGTGGGTGCATTAGTAGGGGCCCAACCCGATCCAATAGAGAAAAAAGTACTATGCACACCAATATGGAGTTATTTATCCAAACAAGTAATTTATTTATTTATGGCCAGTGACAGTGCGTGCGACGTTTCGGTCAATACCATGACCTTCCTCAGGCACTTTCGTCAATGCTTTATCCTGCGTGGATGGCGCTGTAAGCTTGGCGGGTAACCGCTATAGTGTGGACTCATAAAGGAGGATCCCCTGTCTCAGATGCCCCTCTGTGAGCCAGAATGAAGAACTGAGAGCCATCCGTGTATTACATAAACTCAATCAGATGTTTGACAGGGTAACGTAAATCCAGGCCCTCAACCATCAGATGATGGCTGAAAACTGAAGGATTTGTCTGTGATCATATGGACCTCTTCAGTAGCCAAAGCGGAGGGCCACTAGGAATGTCTGGTGGACTTGGCTGTCTTGTTAACCTAGCCATACCCATACAAAAATGTTGGCCAAGTCCACCAATTTTGACAGGATTGGCCAACAATATAATGTGTACGGGGACTTGCACAACCTATAGAAGACGGTGGATCGCAATGTATCATTTCCTTGGCATTTGAAGTTTCCTTCATAAAAACATTGTCCACCATTGCTTAATCTACGGCAGCGAGGGTTAGAAGTTGTTATCGTCCAGACCCTCTAGGAGTTAACGTGAGTCGTGGGGATTCATGTATATAATAAAATAGTGGGTGGATGAACTTTCCTGTTTCCGTTCAGGATAAAATCGTTATACAGTGTGAACCTCACAAATTCTGAGACTGATCGAGTTTACTCTGTAGGAAACAGATGTTCGAAGATTAAGTTCTAGAAAGAAAAAAAGAAAAACATTTCCTTTTTGAGCGGAATCTTCTGTTGTCTAAGACGGTTTCACATCATCTACCTGCCCATGTATCTCGGTCCCCTGAGGCGTAACGTGAAGCTCCTGGGCCCCAATGCAAAATCTGTAATAGGGCCCACCAACTACCATGTGCAGTTTATAATACTGGTGTCTTCATATGTGGCAAAAGGGACCTTTGGACACCACCATGGAAACAAGGCCTGGGTGAGACTGCGACTTCTGTGCCCTCTATAGCTATGCCCGTGTCAGCCACCTCAGTGGTATCAACACTACACACTCTAGAGATGTCATTTATCTGTTTTTAGGACCATAGGGTTCTCCAACAACGCAGTCAATTCCTTTGGGTGCCTAGAAGAAATGTCCCCAAAATCACAAAAGCTAACAATAAGTGTAGGTTATGATGGTTACACATTTACGTTGCCCACTGGATGGTCAGTAGCAGTGTATACAGTAGTATAAACCCAGGGCTGCCCATAGACATCGCAATCAACCGAGTGAATGATTTTGACCAAGTTTAGCAGAATTTTTTCAAAAACATTCCTTTCTGATGGATTGGATGAGAGACGTGAGAGATGTGGATTGGATAAGTTTGAATATTTTGCCCCTTCACCTTTGACTGACCATGGAGAGTCGAATGAAAACTTTCTGGTGGGAGGGGAAAAGTAAAAAATTGGTATCTCAAGCCCATATTTTTGGGGGAACTCCTTCATGTAGTGTGCCATAATAATAATAATCTTTATTTATATAGCGTCAACATGTTCCACAGCACTTTATAATTCAGAGGGAACATGTGCAGACAATATAAGACATTACATAGGGACAAAACTAATATATAATTCAAACCAGAAGAGTGAGGACCCTGCTCTCAAGAGCTTACAATCTATGAGGAAATAAGGGAGACACAAAATGTGTAAAAAAAAAAGTGCTTGTTCAGTACAATGGTACGGCCATCTTTTATACATATGGGGTGCATGAAGCTGCATGAGCCGGTCACCAGCCAGTATCCGTGTATGACGGACATGAAGTGTATTAGGGAGCAAGGAGTGTGGGGGATACTGCTGAATGAGGGGGTAAAGTTCTCATGACTAATGTAAAATGGGGCAAGGGAAAGGAGTCAGATTAGGGAATGTTATAGGCCGGTCTAAGAAGACGTGTTTTTAGGGCACGCTCAATACTGTGGATGTTGGCAGGGCCGGCCTTAGCATAGATGGCGCCCTGTGCGAAATTATCCTTCGGCGCCCATGAAAAAAATGCCCCTGTGGCCGGGGATGCCGCTCCTAGACAGAGCGCTTGATGTCTCTGTTCATATATGGATAGTGACATCAGGGGCAACTCCTGAAGCGGAATCCCCATCCACAGCAGTGCCGTCCACACCATTTATGGACAGTGACGTCAGGGGCTTCTCCTGAAGTGGAATCCCCGGTCACAGCGTCGGCAAGACTGTGGACAGGGATTCCGCTTCAGGAGGTTCCCCTGATGTCACTGCCCATATATGAACAGGGACATGTAGCGCTCCATCCAGGAGCGGAATCCCCGGCCACACGGGGTTCCGCTCCTTCAGGGAGCTACAGTGTTTCTAGTGTTGCTAGTAGATAACAGAGCAGGGGGATACCTCCCTGCTCTGCTATAGTATTCAATAGTACCTGCGTCCTAAGGACACAGTTACTATTGAATGTGGCGTTGCCAGCGGCACGGGCACCCCCATGCCTGATGTTGACACTAGCAGCCGCTATGGCTGCTACAGTGCCACTGAGAGAAGAAGCACCCGAACGGAAAGGCAGCTGCTGAGTCGCCAGGCCTGGGCGCTTTTGAAACAAGCAGGGGAAGGGAGCCAGTGCAGTGCCACCTGCTGGAGTGATGCGCTCTGTGCTATGGCACAGATCGCACACCACTAAGGCCGGCCCTGGATGTTGGGAATTAATCTAAGGCTGGGTTCACACAACCTATTTTCAGGCGTAAACGAGGCGTATTATGCCTCGATTTACGCCTGAAAATACGGCTACAATATGTCGGGAAACATCTGCCCATTCATTTGAATGGGTTTGCCGACGTACTGTGCAGACGACCTGTAATTTACGCGTCGTCGTTTGACAGCTGTCAAACGACGACGCGTAAAATGACTGCCTCGTCCAAGAAGTGCAGGACACTTCTTTGCAACGTAATTTGAGCCGTTCTTCATTGAAGTCAATGAAGAGCAGCTCAAGATTACGAGCTTCAAAGACACCTCGCATAATACGAGGAGGAGCTTTTACGTCTGAAACGACGCAGCTGTTTTCTCCTGAAGACAGTCTGTCTTTTCAGACGTAAAAGACAGTTCACGTGTGCACATACCCTAATTGTCAGGGGGAGCACATTCCAGAGGACGGGTGCAGCACGAGATAAATATTGGAGACGGGAGTGGGAGGTTCGAATTATGATGGATGTTAGGGGGGATTCACACGAACGTGTATTCGGTCCGTGCGGGCCGCGTGGTTTTCACGCGCCACGCACAGACCAATACAAGTCTATGGGGCAGTACAGACAGTCCGTGCTTTTTGCGCAGCGTTTGTCAGCTGCGCAAAAAGCGCGACATGTTCAATATCTCCGCGTATTTCGCGCATCACGCACCCATTGAAGTCAATGGGTGCGTGAAAACCACGCAGGTCGCACGGAAGCACTTCCGTGCGAACCGACTGAAACAGCGCACCAGCTGTCAAAAGGATGAATGTAACCAGAAAAGCACCACGTGCTTTTCTGTTTCCAAACATCCAAATGGAGTGTCTTTGAGATGAGCGAACCCGGACAATCGAACCGAACTTCACCGGGTTCGGCCGAACTCGTTTTGGCCGAACCCGGCAAAAAAAATTCCGGTACGCGACGTCAGGAGATAGTCACTGTCCAGGGTGCTGAAAGAGTTAGGCTGGGTTCACACGACCATGTTACGTCCGTAAAGTACGGAACGTATTTCGGCCGGAAGACCCGGACCGAACACACTGCAGGGGGCCGGGCTCCTAGCATCATAGTGATGTACGATGCTAGGAGTCCCTGCCTCGCTGCAGGACAACTGTCCCGTACTGTAATCATGATTACAGTACGGGACAGTAGTTCCACGCAGAGGCAGGGACTCCTCGCGTCGTACATCACTATGATGCTAAGAGTCCGGCCCCCTGCAGTGTGTTCGGTGCGGGTCTTCCGGCCGAAATACGTTCCGTACATTACGGACGTAACATGGTCGTGTGAACCCAGCCTTAAACTGTTTCAGCACCATGGACAGTGACTACCGATCCCAATAAACATGAACCTGTAAAAAAAAACGAAGTTCTGACTTACCGATAACTCCCGGCTTCTTCCTCCAGTCTGACCTCCCGGGATGACAATTCAGTCCAAATGACATCTCCAGCCAATCACAGGCCAAGCACAGGCTGCAGCGGTCACATGGACTGCCACGTCATCCAGGGAGGTGGGGCCCGATGGTGGGGCCCGATGTCAAGAGAGGCGCGTCACCAAGGACGCGTCACCAAGGCAACGGCCGGGAAGTTATCGGTAAGTACGAACTTTTTCTTTTTTTTTTAACAGGTTGCTGTATATTGTGTTCGGCATTCACTGTCGAGGGTGCTGAAAGAGTTACTGCCGATCAGTTAGCTCTTTCAGCACCTTGGACAGTGACGGGCGTCGACTAGCCTCATCTCTATGATGGCGGCTGCGCGAAAATCACGCAGCCGCGCATCATACACGGATGACACACGCAGCTGTCAAATGTTTTTTGCGCGCGCAAAACGCCGCGTTGTTTGCGCGCGCAAAAACGCAACGTTCGTCTGAATCTGCCCTTAATCTAAGGTTGTTGGCAGAACGTAGAGCCCGAGTAGGGTGGTAGACAGAGATGAGGGAGGAGATGTAAGGAGGTGCAGCACTGTGGAGAGCTTTGTGGGTGAGAGTAATAAGTCTGAATTTAATTCTGAAGAGTATGGGCAACCAGTGCAGTGACTGGCACAGGGTAGAGGCGTTGGTGTAGTGGTTGGTCATAAATATGAGCCTGGCTGCTGCATTTAGGATAGATTGGAGAGGGGAGAGTTTAGTGAGGGGAAGACGATTAGTAATGAATAAAGGCCCTTTTACTGCGGCTGATAAGCGGCCGGTGCAGCGAGCGCCAATCAACGAGAAATCATTGATCGGCGCTCGCTTGCTCCTGTCACACGGAGCTATGGATGGGGACGAGCGGTCGTTACTCCGATCGCTCGTCCCCATCCATTATTATCATGTCGGCAGCACGTTGTTTACACAGGGAGATGCGCTGCCGGCAACTATAATATTTAACTTTTTTAAAATGATACGACCAGCGGATGATCGAGCGTTTGCTCGTTCATCTGCTGATTGTTCCCCTGTGTACACCGGGCAATTATCGGGAACGAGCTTTATATGAAAGCTTGTCTACCCGATAATCGTCCTGTGTAAAACCCCCTTAGGGCATGACCACACGTGGCGGATTTCCTCCGCAACTGTCCGCATCAATGCCGCACAGAATCTGCGTTGCAGATTCTGCTGCGGATCTGCACAAAATGTGCAGTACATTGATGCGGACTAGCTGCTGCGGACTGCGGGAAAAGTGCTTCCCTTCTCCCTATCAGTGCAGGATAGAGAGAAGGGACAGCACTTTCCCTAGTGAAAGTAAACAAATTTCATACTTACCGGCCGTTGTCTTGGTGACGCGTCCCTCTTTCGGCATCCAGCCCGACCTCCCTGGATGACGCGGCAGTCCATGTGACCGCTGCAGCCTGTTATTGGCCTGTGATTGGCTGCAGCCGTCACTTAGACTGAAACGTCATCCTGGGAGGCCGGACTGGAGACAGAAGCAGGGAGTTCTCGGTAAGTATGAACTTATATTTTTTTAATGGTTGCTGTATATTGTGATCGGTAGTCACTGTCCAGGGTGCAGAAACAGTTACTGCCGATCGCTTAACTCTTTCAGCACCCTGGACAGTGACTATTTACTAACGTCTCCTAGCAACGCTCCCGTCATTACGGGAGCCCCATTGACTTCCTCAGTCTGGCTGTAGACCTAGAAATACATAGGTCCAGCCAGAATGAAGAAATGTCAAGTTAAAAAAGCAAGACGGATCCGCAGCACACATAACATGTGCATGACAGCTGCGGACTTCATTGCGGAAATTAGAATCTCCATTGAAGTCAATGGAGAAATTCCGCCATGAGTCCGCCACTGCTCCGCAACAGACAGAGCATGCTGCGGACACCAAATTCCGCTCCGCAGCCTATGCTCCGCAGCGGAATTTTACGCCTCGTCTAAACGAACACTGCTAAATTAAAGTGTAAGTCAATGGACAAACGGCTCCGCTGCGGATTAACGCTGCGGAGTGTCCGCAGCGGAATTTTAGTGAAATTCCGCCACGTGTGAACCCAGCCTTAGCGGTAGTCAAGATGAGCGTGAGTCAGAGCGACAATGAGAGTTTAGGTTGTTTCCACAGTAAGAAAAGGGCGGCTTCTGGAGATCACTGCCATATGTCAACTTCAAAGAAGGATAGACTCTGGATTGTATGTTTGGTTGTATTCTACACAAACTATCATCCGAATTGCCAAACTGGCCCACTTTACTATGGCAAGATGTGATAGACCAAAGGGAATTGCTGATCGTGACCTTGCAATGGATTATCCGCTCCTATTATGGAAAATAATACAAAAGATGTACTCAATAAAAGAGTTTCTATGTGCCGGAATTCGGCCACAAATCATGCGCCAAATGTAATATCTGTTTTTGACAATTTGTGCACATTCCTCAACCTTTTTAAAAAGTGTCACAAAGAGTTTTTTTTTACTCGTTTTTTGACGCGGAAACCGCTTCACAAAATGCGTCAAAAAACGTCCGAAAATGCCTCCCATTGATTTCAATGGGAGGCGGAGGCGTTTTTTTCCCGCAAGAAGAAAAACAGTCTTGCAGGAAAAAGAAGCGACATGCCTTATTTTCGGGCGTTTAAGTCTCTGACCTCCCATTGACATCAAAGGGAGGCAGAGAAAGTGTATCTCGCTGCGTTTTCTGCCCGCGACACTCAATGGTGAAAAACGCAGCGAAAATCGGCGTGCAGGGAGAGGAAAATCTGCCTCAAAATTCCAAACGGAATTTTGACGCAGATTTTCCGCCTGCAAAAAACTCTGTGTGAACCCGGCCTAAGGCCTTATTCACACGAACGTGTATTACGTCCGTGATACACGTGTGAAAATCACGCGCGTCGCACGGACCTATGTTAGTCAATGGGGCCGTTCAGACAGTTCGTGATTTTCACACAACGTATGTCCGCTGCGTAAAACTCACGACATGTCCTATACTTGAAGTCAATGGGTGCGTGAAAATCGCGCAAGGCACACGGAAGCTCTTCCGTGTGACGCGCGTGATTCACTCAACAATAGATAACGACATGAAGGAAAAAATAAAAGCACTGCCTTCATTTCTTTTTCTACACTTCAAAACCGCGTATCATAAGCGTGGCATATGCGCGGAAATCACGCAGCCAACACTGATGACACACGCAACTGCAACATGCAAAAAACGCAGCGCTCACTTGAATGCTTCTGCCACTTCAGTTTAGTGATCGGTGGGGGTCTCAGTGCTCGGACCCCCACCGATCAAAACTTCTGACATGTCACTATGACATGTCAAAAGTTTTATGACAGTACAGTTCCACTTTAATGTTCCAGTGCATCTGTAATGAAAATGAAGCAACTTTACAAATAGTGTATACAGCTCCTGTGCAGACCTATGTGTCTCCATGCTAAAAATAAACCCTTTGTAGTCTGATACTGCAGCCATACCCCTATTAAGTAAGTATGACTGTAGGACTACACAGGGTTTATTTGTAGTCTGTTACCATGGAGACACATAGGTCCGCTTAGGAGCTGTAGAAACAAAATGGTAGGTAACTTTTAATGAAGATTATTTGCAAAGTTGCCTCATTTTTCATTTTAGATGCATTGAAACATTTTAAAAAATGTTTTTGTAGGTGGACATAGCCTTAAATATTCATAACCTGTCCGAGAGTGATAAAGACTAATATAAAAATAAATAAGGTGTACAGGATTAGAAAACCATAGCTGCATTCTTGCAGAAACAGCACCATGCCTGTCCATGAGTTGTCTTTGATATCGCAGTTTTACTCTATTGAGGTGAAGGGGGTTGAGCTGCAGTACCACACACAACCTGTGCACAGATGTGGCGCTGTTTTTTGAATAAAGCAGCCATGTTTTTCTAATCTTGCACAACTTTGTCTCATCCACTGTTAGCGCCCGTTATTATTACACATGGACCAAATAATTGTTTATCTTTATCGCGTCTTCCCTCCCTTTCCCAAGAATCCCTGGCCACTTCCTCTGTCATAATCTAGTGGTCAGTGACTTCTTTAGCATGCCGATACTCAAAACACGTGACTATTTTGACTAGATTTCCATTTTACGTGTTGCGCCACATTGACAACTTCAATTCCATAGGGTGTAACTGTCATGTGAAAGTTGCAGTCAGGCGCAACCTTTCACAATATTCTATTACTTGAGGCTTCAGATGCCTCGCGTTATAGTGTGTCCATGGTCACCCTAAATAAACTGTGTAGCTTTATGTTAATGTGTATTCATCGAAGCTGCGGAAATATTTCCATTAACCTATTAGATCCTCATCTCCTTTCCTCCCGACCGTCCATGTTTTTAGATTTTTCTTCCATGGGGATTTCTATGCAGACACCAATTTATTGCCTCTTGCCAATTGACAAAATGGGATGATGTCATATAGTGACATCACGACTGATACCTAAAGCATTGTAATAAACGTAAATGGGTGTGGCACACTATGATATTGTAGAGGAGGTTATCAAAACAATGGCAGGATGGCCAGTCTCGGGCAGTGATACGGTCAGCAGGTACCAAGTAGATCCATTGGCATCCACAGAAGAATAAAGCTTCTCATCACGCTATTTAAAGAGGTAGTCCACTTTGGACAACAGCATTTTGTTTGAAGGGTCCCCCAACAATAAGCTGATCTAAAAAACTTCCTGCTGATAGATGCCCAAAGATCAGTGATAATCTGTGGGGGGAACCCAGTAGCAAGTGGTTAATTTACCTGCAGCGCCACCACAGGGGAAAAGAAGCATTACATGTGGCCCATTGAAATCTATGGGCTGTCCTTGTAATAGAAGTGCTGGGTCCTCCAGAGTCTGCTCTTTGTTGGCTGCTTTTTAGCTCTGCTCCGTTAGGGCACATCTATGGTCAGTGACTCCAGCTTATCTACAATGTCTATTGGAGTCTGTGGTGGTCTGAAATCCACTTCCTGTATCAGAGGGTCAGGCGGCTTCTGGCGTTCCTTACGTGTCAGGGTGATGTTCACACGCAGAGTCAAAAACGTCTCAAATTACGGAGCGGTTTTCTCTTGATTTTTTTCTGATTTTCAGACGTTTTTTGTGCCACTCGCGATTTTCACTGCGCCTTTTATGGCCATTTTTGGACCTTTTTTCAAAAGAATCTATGGTAAAACGGCTCTAAAAATGTCCCAAGAAGTGTCCCGCACTTTTTTATCGCGGCCGTTTTTTTAAGTGTAAAAAAACGCCGCGAAAAAACGCTCGTTCGGAACAGAACGCCATTTTCCCATTGAAATCAATGGGCAGATGTTTTGAGGCGTTCTGCTTCCGATCTTTCAGACGCTTTTCGGCCGTTTACGGCCCGAAAAACCGGCAAAAATAGGCTGTGTGAACATACCCTTACGATTCAGCTCTGCTAGTTCAGGTTGGCTCAGCTAAGCAGGAAGTCAGTGCAAGGAGAGAATGGAAAGAATCACTGAAAACCTTGAGCAAGTAAACCGCCAGCGAGAAAAAGATTACTAGTCATATGACTTGCTCTTATACAAAGCTAGGAGAACTCAGCAACTTGCTGACTGTCTCCCTCCCGAGCGGCATTATATGATGATGTATAGTGTACGCAGCTCTGTATATGTGAAGGAATTCAATGTAGTAAGAACGATCTGTGAAAGGCCTAGCCTGGGGGAGAGGAAATGTGAAAATATGTATGGAGGGGGAGGGGTGGAAATAAAGAGGGGGAGGGAGGAACAGATGTGTCAACTTTCCCCGTTTTATCCAGAGTCGCCATATTTTTAACCTCCCACGCCCGGTCACCTGGTGATATATAGATTTCACCCGGTTCCCAGGGAGGGAGGCTAAAAATAGGGTGCAACAAAAAATGTAACATGGGCCTGTATATTACCCTCCCCGCTAAGGTTTTTACAATATTTATGTGGTCTGGGGTCTGAATATATTCAGGGAGTCTGGTCTAGGGGTGTGATATTAATATAGGGGTCTAGTCTGGGGTCTGATATTAATTTAGGAGGCTGGATATATTTAGCCACTCCCTTTTATACAAGCCACACCTTCAAGAGGTCACTCCCATTTTTGCCGCTACCCACATGTATTCCAATGGGGCTGTTCACATGGCCGTTGCTTCAACAAACCGTGAAGGGTCCGTTGGAGAATAGAACATGTCCTATTTTCTTCCGTTTTCACGGATCCCTCCATAGACTAGTCTATGGGGATCCGTGAAAACGGGTCACACACGGGACAAACTGGGACATGAAAAAACGGCAGTTTTTCATGTCTGCGTTTCCCCACGTTTGTGTGAATAAACCCTAAACCTTCAGTACATCTCATCTCTATTTATTGTGCGGTTGAATGCAATCTATTTTTCTCTGTTATCTGCCACCATCAGGGCAGTACAGGTCGTACTGTAGTCAGGGGCCCAGTCTTAAAGGAACAGTGTCATCACAAATTATTTTTTTATATGTTAAAGATGTTAGTGCTTTATTAAAAACGTTTATATTCATTTGTGTGTTTGTGTTTTACTTTTTCTTATTTTTACACTTTTTCTTCCCTATGGGGGCTGCCATTTTTTGTTCCATTTCTGTGTGTGTCGATTAACGACACATACAGACATGGAATACGGCAGCCACAGTCCCATAGGGACTGCGAACGGCTCCCGTCCCATTGACTGCAGTGTACGGCGTCTGTGTGGGAACTGCGCATGCGCCGCTCCCACACAGTCCTATTCGAAATTGGCGCCGTCCGGCGCCATTTTCCTGTGGACCGGAAGTCGCGGCCGGACAGTAATATTACTACTTCCGGTCGCGGCTTCCGGATTTGTGCACTTGCACCAGCGGCAGCAAACGGAGCGGACGGGCCGGAGGGAGCCGCGGCGGCAGGAGCAGGTAAGAGATTTCAATGTATGTTCGTGTTTGTGTGTGTTTACTACTGTATGCAAACCTACTACACTGTGTGTTAGCTCAAAAAATGGCGACACACAGTGTAGGAGGTTACATCGTTCAAACCCCTCGTTTATCCCTGCACTAGCCAGTATAAAGGAGGGGGGGATGCTGAGAGCTCACTAGAGCGAGGGCTTTTAACCCAATGTTGCAATGCTGCAATTTTGGGAACAGCTCCATCTAGTGACCAAAAATGGGTAGTATTATAAATTAGAAATAATTTATAATATTACATGGACTCGTGCAAAAAAATAAAAAAAATTTGAACAATGTTTAATCACCCACACACTAAATGTTTAATTTTTAAAAAAAAAACATGTTTTTCTGGCAACACATTGCCTTTAAATGCCATAGCTCCAGTGCTTCAAACCTCCAACGTTTATATGTGTAAATGACAGTAGTAGGTCTTTTTATAAACTTAGGGTATATTCACATGGTGCAGAAATCCGTGGCTTATCACTACAATTGGCGCAAAATCTCATCAAAATGTGTTTGTTTGTTTTTTGAGAAATTGCGCACCGTGTGAATATACTCCAAGATTATCTAACACTGGACAGAGACCAGAGATTATTATCAGCCAAAACTTACAGTTCGGAGCGTTCTTCCCGATTCTCGGCTGTTAATTGGTCACATTCTTGTTTCCGACGATTCTTCGTATTATTGTCGTGTGGTCGAGGCTCGTGATGAGTTTATATTGTTATTATCTGTGAGAAATAAACAAAAATGTCTCCATTGTTTTTTGCAATTTGTATTTACGGCGTTCACAATAATATGTTAACGTTATTCTGCGGGTCGTTACGATTACGGCGACACTAAATTCATATCGTTTTGCAAAATAAAAACATTTTTTTTCTCTAAATGATTTGTTTTTGTGTTGCCGCATTCTAAAACCTGTAACATTTTTATTTTTCCGTGGACGAAGCTGAGCAGTGTATCTAAGCCTATCGTGTGATACTGTCTGCTGAGCCAGTGTATTTAAGCCTATCATGTGTGATACTGTTTGCTGAGCCAGTGTATCTAAGCCTATCATGTGTGATACTGTTTGCTGAGCCAGTGTATCTAAGCCTATCATGTGTGATACTGTTTGCTGAGCCAGTGTATCTAAGCCTATCATATGGGATACTGTTGGCTGAGCCAGTATATCTAAGCCTACCATGTGTGATACTATCTGCTGAGCCAGTGTATCTAAGCCTACCATGTGTGATACTATCTGCTGAGCCAGTGTATCTAAGCCTACCATGTGTGATACTATCTGCTGAGCCAGTGTATCTAAGCCTACCATGTGTGATACTATCTGCTGAGCCAGTGTATCTAAGCCTACCATGTGTGATACTATCTGCTGAGCCAGTGTATCTAAGCCTACCATGTGTGATACTATCTGCTGAGCCAGTGTATCTAAGCCTACCATGTGTGATACTATCTGCTGAGCCAGTGTATCTAAGCCTACCATGTGTGATACTATCTGCTGAGCCAGTGTATCTAAGGGTATGTGCACACGATAACGACAATTACGGCTGAAATTACGGAGCTGTTCTTCATTGAAGTCAATGAAAAATGGCTGAAATTACATACCAAGAAGTGTCCTGCACTTCTTTGACGACGCTGTTATTTTACACGCCGTCTTTTGACAGCGACGCGTAAAATTACAGGTCGTCGGCACAGTACGTCGTAAGAACCATTGAAATGAATGGGCAGATGTTTGCCGACGTATTTGAGTCGTGTTTTCAGGCGTAATTCGAGGCATAAAACGCCTCGTTTACGCCTGAAAATAGGTCGTGCAAACCCAGCCTAAGGGTATGTGCACACGATGAGAGGCATTTACGTGTGAAAAGACAGACTGTTAACAGCTGCCTCGTTTCACACGTAAATGCTCCTCCTCGCATTTTGCGAGCCGTCTGAGACGCTCGTAAATCTTGAGCTGTGCTTCATTGAGTTCAATGAAGAACAGCTCAAATTACGTGGCAAAGAAGTGCCCTGCATATAATATATATAAGTGCCCTGCATATAATATATATAAGTGTCCTGCACTTCTTTGCCGAGGCAGTTCATTTACGCGTCGTCGTTTGACAGCTGTCAAACGACGACACGTAAATTACAGGTCGTCTGCACAGTACGTCGGCAAACCAATTCAAATGAATGGGCAGATGTTTGCCGACGTATTGTAACCCTATTTTCAGGCGTAAAACGAGGCATAATACGCCTTGTTTACGTCTGAAAATAGGTCGTGTGAACCCAGCCTTAGCCTACCTTGTGCGATACTGTCTGCTGAGACTATGTATCTAAGCCTATCATGTGTGATACTATCTGCTGAGCCAGTGTATCTAAGCCTACCATGTGTGATACTGCCTGCTCAGACTATGTATCTAAGCCTATCATGTGTGATATTGTCTGCTGAGCCAGTGTATCTAAGCCTATCATGTGTGATACTGTCTGCTGAGCCAGTGTATCTAAGCCTATCATGTGTGATACTCCCTGCTGAGCCAGTGTATCTAAGCCTATCATGTGTGATACTGTTTGCTGAGCCAGTGTATCTAAGCCTATCATGTTTGATACTGTTTGCTGAGCCAGTGTATCTAAGCCGATCATGTGTGATGCTGTTTGCTGAGCCACTGTATCTAAGCCTATCATGTGTGATACTATCTGCTGAGCCAGCGTATCTAAGCCTACCATGTGTGATACTGTCTGCTGAGCCTGTGTATTTAAGCCTACCATGTGTTAGGCTAAGGGTATGTTCACACGGCCAAATTTCAGACGTATACGAGGCGTATTATGCCTCGTTTTAAGTCTGAAAATACGGCTCCAATACGTCGGCAAACATCTGCCCATTCATTTGAATGGGTTTGCCGACGTACTGTGCAGACGACCTGTTATTTACGCGTCGTCGTTTGACAGCTGTCAAACGACGACGTGTAAAAATACAGCCTCGTCAAAAGAAGTGCAGGACACTTCTTTGGACGTTTTTGGAGCTGTTTTCTCATAGACTCCAATGAAAACAGCTCCAAAAACGGACGTAAAAAACGCAGCGAAAACGCCGCGAAAAATGCGAGTTGGTAAAAAAACGTCTGAGAAGCAGGGTCTGTTTTCCCTTGAAAACAGCTCTGGATTTTCAGACGTTTTTGTTGACTACGTGTGAACATACCCTTAGATACATATGCTTAGCAGACCGCATAACACATGGTAGGCTTAGATACACTGGCTCAGCAGGGAGTATCACACAGGCTTAGATACATATGCTCATCAGAAAGCATAACACATGATAGGCTTAGGTACACTGGCTCAGCAGGGAGTATCAAACATGATAGGCTTAGATACACAGGCTCAGCAGGGAGTATCACACATGATAGGCTTAGATACACAGGCTCAGCAGTGAGTATCACACATGATAGGCTTAGATACACAGGCTCAGCAGGGAGTATCACACATGATAGGCTTAGATACACAGGCTCAGCAGTGAGTATCACACATGATAGGCTTAGATACATATGCTTAGCAGACAGCATATCATGTGTGATACTCCCTGCTGAGCCTGTGTATCTAAGGGCATGTTCACACGGCCTATTTACGGACGTAATTCGGGCATTTTAACCCCCGAATTACGTCCGAAATTACGGCTTGAAAGCGTTGACAAACATCTGCCCATTGAAAGCAATGGGCTGATGTTTGTCTGTTCACACGAGGCGTATATTTACGCGTCACTGTCAAAAGACGGCGCGTAAATAGACGCCCGCGCCAAAGAAGTGTTATGTCACTTCTTCAGACGTAAATGGAGTCGTTTTCCATGGACTCCATGGAAAAACAGCTCCAGTTACGTCCGTAATGGACGCGGCGTTCAAGCACATGCACATGCCGTTACGGCTGAAATGACGGGGCTGTTTTCTCCTGGAAACAGCCCCGTCATTTCGGCCGTTACGGACGCTGCCGTGTGAATATACCCTAAGGGTATGTTCACACGGCTTATTTACGGACGTATTTCGGGCGTTTTCCGCCTCAATTTACGTCCGAAAATGCGGCTCGATAGCTTCGGCAAACATCTGCCCATTCATTTGAATGGGTCTTACGATGTTCTGTTCCGACTGTCATTTTTTTTACGCCCCGCTGTCAAAAGGTGGGGCGTAAATAGACGCCCGCGTCAAAGAAGTGCCTGTCACTTCTTCAGACGTTAAATGGAGCCGTTTTCCATTGACTCCATAGAAACAGCTCCATTTACGTCCGTAATTGACGCAGCGAAAAAGCGCCTCAACAAGCCATGACGGCTGAAATTACGGGATGTTTTCTCCTGAAAACAGCCACATAATTTCAGCCGTAACGGACGCTGCCGTGTGAACATACCCTAAGAGTACAGTTTACACTGCTGCAGAATGTGTTGAGGCTAGATAAGAATGATAATACTACTGAGTAGATGGCGGTGACGCCAGGCTGTGCCCTCTGACTGATACCACACAGCAGCTGCGTGCTCCTTACTATAGCCCCCCACCCCTTTGCCCACATGGGGGTCTCTATCATGACTACCTCTGAGTTGGGTTGATCAGCCCTCCCCTCGGCCTCTATAAACCTGACACTAGTTAGACCAGTTTGGAAAAGATTGAGAGGTGTAATTGGGTGACTGGGACCAGCTGACATGGGTGGGGGAGAGAGACTGAGAAAAGAGAGCTATGAAAAAAGCAAAGCAGGCGGGGGAGTGCAGGGGTGACGGCAGGAGAGACACAGGCTGCAGCATGGGGGATCAGGAGACTTACTATGGGAAGCATGGTAAGTAATGATGCCAGTGGGTAGTTATATGGGTGTTGGCGCACCATGGCCTGCTGTAAATAGGGCGCTGATGGGGGTGATAGTGTACACCGCACATGTTTGTGGTATATAAATAGCAGCACTGCCCTAAGAGCTGTCACATGGAGATCACCCTGAGATGTGGTGTAGTATACTTCTTACTAGTGTACGCAGATGTAGCAGAGCTGAGATTTTCTTTGGTTTGTCTGAGATTCTGCGAGATATGGCGGTGCACAAATGATGAAGTAAATAAAAGGTAACCACATCCTGCAACGTGTGACCAGATAGTAACCTGGGGCTGTCCGATAACCTGGACTAATATAACTAGTGGGAACTGATAACCTGTGCTCATGAGAGAACCTGGACTAATGCAACATAACCGATAACCGGCATTGATCAAATAACTAGTACAATGCTATAACCCGTGCTGGTGAGGTAACTAGTACAATGTGATAACCCGTACTGGTGAGGTAACTAGTACAATGCGATAACCCGTGCTGGTGAGGTAACTAGTACAATGCGATAACCCGTGCTGGTGAGGTAACTAGTACAATGCGATAACCCGTGCTGGTGAGGTAACTAGTACAATGTGATAACCCGTACTGGTGAGGTAACTAGTACAATGCGATAACCCGTGCTGGTGAGGTAACTAGTACAATGTGATAACCCGTACTGGTGAGGTAACTAGTACAATGCGATAACCCGTGCTGGTGAGGTAACTAGTACAATGCTATAACCCGTGCTGGTGAAGTAACTAGTACAATGCGATAACCCGTGCTGGTGAGGTAACTAGTACAATGTGATAACCCGTACTGGTGAGGTAACTAGTACAATGCGATAACCCGTGCTGGTGAGGTAACTAGTACAATGTGATAACCCGTACTGGTGAGGTAACTAGTACAATGCGATAACCCGTGCTGGTGAGGTAACTAGTACAATGCTATAACCCGTGCTGGTGAAGTAACTAGTACAATGCGATAACCCGTGCTGGTGAGGTAACTAGTACAATGCGATAACCCGTGCTGGTGAAGTAACTAGTACAATGCTATAACCCGTGCTGGTGAGGTAACTAGTACAATGCGATAACCCGTGCTGGTGAGGTAACTAGTGCAATGCGATAACCCGTGCTGGTGAGGTAACTAGTGCAATGCGATAACCCGTGCTGGTGAGGTAACTAGTACAATGTGTTAACCTGGACTAATGCAACTAGCAATAGCAGATAACCTGTATTGATCAAATAACTATTACAATGTTATAACTAGTAGTGACTGATAACCTGTGCTGGTGCGATAACTAGTACAATGCCATAACAAATATAACTAGCCGTGACATCCTGCATTGATATGACTAGGATTTATTGATCACCTGTGCTGATCCAATGACTAGTACAATGGGATAACCTGGTCTTCTAACTAGTAGTGACTGGTAAGTGAACTGTAGTAATATGGGTCGGTGGCTTGGAATAATTTTTTTATCGGGTCCAATCCATTTACGTAATAATGAAACGGGGACCTTTGGTTCTAAATAATAATGGGACGCCATTGACGTCCAGAATATCGATGTGACCGCTAAATTGTGATCCAATCCGCACCGTTTTCTTCAGGTCTACTGCAGGGTTATCTACCTCCAGCCTATACCGGGACGTCCGTACCATATCGCGGTGTGGATGTAATGCTACCTTATATGAGCACATTTGACTGCTAGTAATTTGTAGGGGTGTCGTGGCCGTCTGGGTTGTAGGGGCGCCATGGTTTCCTTTGTTCGGAGAGGGTGCACTGTGGCTTCTTCTGTTGGTCATGGGTGATCGGCTTGTGTTGGGCCCCATATTGTGTGATATATGTAGGCCTCGTTGTGGGGGCGAAAGACAAGTCTTGTCGTAATTTCTTATTCTAATCCTTCAACTTGTCACAACCTGCCGCATCTGACTCAAAAATGGATCCCAATATTCGCCAGCTAATGACCGACGGACGCTTCTCTCTTTCCATAAAAGTAACCGGTTTAGTCAAGCTGATTTGTATGTTAATGGAGAGTTGGGTAAGATGGTTGTCGGCTGACCACTATCCTCTGTCTGGCAAGTTTTTTTTTTGTTTTTTTTTCAATAGAATGGGTGAAATGAATGGGGCTGAGCTGCCCTTATGTCTGAGCTGTCGTGATTTGTAGGGATCCAAGGAGTCCGATCCCCACTGATCACACAGATTAGGCCATCAATGTATATTCCTCGAAAACAACTTATTTATTTTTTTTTGTGTTTTTTTTATTTTTTTTATAGAGGACCATTTACCTGTCTTTTTGTAAATAATTGTGTTTTTTTTCAAGAATACATTCTGGATCATCTTTTCTTAGAACTCTACATTGCGCCGTTCCTCTGTTGTTCCTCCTAGAAATGTATGAATAAATTGGCAACTGGGAGTGTGCATTTGGGGTGTGTCCCTACATAAACTGACCACGTCCAATCAGTGCTGACAGCGTGCAGCTGTATGGACACGCCTCTTTGTCCATGGGAATGATAACACTTGTTAATTTCTAGGAGGAATAACAGAGGAACGGCACAACTCAAAGTTCTAAGAAAATATGTTCCAGAATTATTTCATGGGGAATACAAGTATTTTCTAAAATAGACATGTCTGGAGAGTTGATAGGACCTAATATTGTCGAATATTACCTGAAGTGTAGATATGCCGCCGTTGCGTTTGCATGATACCTGTCAGGTGAATATAGGACAATGTGTCTTGCTGTGGCGCCCTGTGATGTGAGCAGGACAAGCCACGGGCACCAGCCTTCGTTATGAAAGGAGTTCTTCATCCTTCGTAAATCAGGCTAAACTAAAGGCCCTTTTACACCGGCTGATAAGCGGCCGGTGCAGCGAGCGCCGATCAACGATATTGTACTGCGCCAATCAACGATATTGTACTGCGCCGATCAACGATATTGTACTGCGCCGATCAACGATATTGTACTGCGCCATGCAAGATGACCATATAAACCGCATTAAAACCCTGCCATTGCCGAATACCACTTTCCTTCGCTATAGCTGTGGCCCTATATATCCGCCAGATAATGGCTCAATTACACATGCATTTTGTTTCAATGGAAGGAGATAAGTGGCATTAGAGGGACCCAGTAGCCGCTTATCTTTTGGAAAACAATAGGATTGTACAGCATGTCAGATTCTAGTTGGGGGACTGTCAGTCTGTTTCAATAGGCATAAGATTGTCAGTCAATCCTGTAACCATTTGATGTCTATGGCCAGTTTTTAGGATGTC
Organism: Rhinoderma darwinii; assembly: GCF_050947455.1. NCBI lineage: Eukaryota > Metazoa > Chordata > Amphibia > Anura > Rhinodermatidae > Rhinoderma > Rhinoderma darwinii. Next base: position 395,547,587 of record NC_134689.1, on the reverse strand, counting down.
AGAGCGTTGTTAATTTGACCCCCATTACTATAAGGCGGTGGTCTTCAACCACTCGGCTTCACAACCCTTTTGAGGTACACGGGTGTGTACGTATGAGGTATAGAAGCCCTCAAAAACAATTGGTCTGACCTATATAGTGATATCTATAGGTAGATTATCTTTTACTAATCCACAACTCTGTTGTGCGGTCTCATAACCTGACGTCTGAAGATTATCCCGGTATTATAAGAAGATTATTCTAGATGTAGATCGTTCCTTCAACTTGGCCGTTGACCTCCGTGGGGAAAGCACATGACGTAACCGATGTGATGTTGTAACTCCCATTGTGAATTTAGCCATAGTCCTAACACTCCCCAATCTCTGGGGGCCCAAAAAAAATATTTTCGAAGGTTTTCCCACTTTTTACAATCCCTTTTTTTAGGGTACCCTGAAAATTCGATCAAAAGGTGTTCCACTGTGGGTAACCCTGATGATCAGCTGTAACCTGCAAGAGTACCTGGCAGCAAGTGTTTCATTTCCCTGCAGTGCCCCCACAGGTGAAATTAAGCATTACATGCTGATTATTGAAATCAATAGAATGTCTGACGTGTCGGGTCCTCCAGAAGAAGAGATGCTATTTGTAGACACTCTTCATTCTGACTAATAGAGGAGGGTCCTCAACAGAAAAATTCTTCCCCTCTATTAAAAATGTGATTTCTAAATCGGACAACTCCTTTTTGAAGGAATTTTATTTTTTTGGGCAAATCTATAAACCGATTACACAGAAATGAATGGAAAATAAAACTATGATATACTAGCACTTTGGTGACTCCTAAAAGGAAGGAGGCCGAGCGCTCAGGGGAATCTGTCATTACGGGGTGTTTCCCAGATGTTTTATGGGAGAAGTCCTTTGTACAGAATGAATACGGACTCTGATCAATGCCAGGAGAACGGGTCGTTTTAAAGCCCAAGGTTCAAAGGGAGCCAGTGGGCATTAAAATAAAAAAACTTTTGGGGATGGTAAACCTAACTGATTACTAGGGTGCCCTTGCACACCCTTAGTTCTTTTTGTTCACTGTTTTGTTCTGTTTTTCATGGCTATCCATTGCAAGGATGTTTCAGGATGTGGGATTTGTGGAAAGTTCCTCTTAATGGTCAGAGGGGGGGTCCTCAACAAGGCTCCCATATCTGAGCGATCCTAACCTAGGCTTACTTTGAGCTCTGGGGCATGCTTAAGAGGCAGACGAGTCGCCATAAGCTTTGGTGAGGGGTGGCCACTTATATTTGACCCATGTGGGGCCTTCTGGCTTGGAGGGTTAGGGTATGTGCACACACACCAATTACATCCGTAATTGACGGACGTATTTCGGCCGCAAGTCCCGGACCGAACACACTGCAGGGAGCCGGGCTCCTAGCATCATACTTATGTACGACGCTAGGAGTCCCTGCCTCGCTGCAGGACAACTGTCCCGTACTGTAATAATGTTTTCAGTATGGGACAGTTGTCCTGCAGTGAGGCAGGGACTTCTAGCATCGTACATAACTATGATGCTAGGAGCCCGGCTCCCTGCACTGTGTTCGGTCCGGGACTTGCGGCCGAAATACGTCCGTCACTTACGGACGTAATTAGTGTGTGTGCACATACCCTTAGGGAATGGCCTGGGGCCCTACAAAGAGGGCTTGTGATAGACCACGTACTTTCTGAGTTGCATGTTCGCACTTTTTCTGAATATAGGCTTATTTGCTCAATCTTGCTTTCAACAAAAACAAAGTGGCCCAATTTAAGGGGCAAATCAAGTGGTACCAACAATTACATGGACTGGACACCTCCGATCTTGGGACCTCCACCAATAAGACTTTTATAACCTATCCTCTGTATATGCCATGAAGGTCCTTCGTGGGATATCCCAAGTAAAATCTGAACTGGTGTCGCATTGAACACAGCAGGTGAAACATTATGGGGCTGGGTTTTCTTGGTCTCTCCTGTCTTGAGTATAATGACTCAAACTCCAAAAATGTTGTTGAGTCACTGAGACAACTTGGAGCTGGTTACGATGGGATTTGGCCTCATGCGGTCTTACGAATACCAGACAGTCACATATGATGCAGCTTGATATCTGAGCAAAGTTGCATAGGCTGGCTTATAGTCTAACTAGTCCTAGAACCTAAAAAAAACAAAAACATACGTGACTGGGGTTATACTACTCCTTCCTATGTCACACTTGTAGATCCCGAAACTTGAGACACTGGGAAATGTTTGATGGGGCCCTCACGCTGGAGAGTAGGGGCATGCATGGCAGACTGGTTAAGTTTTTTTTATTTTTTCCGATCTGGGTTTGGTGGCCCAGAAATCTTAATTAAAATTCCTTGCTTGCCCAGGTCTCCCTTCTCTGCCACAACCTGGTCCTGCTTCTGACACCAGAGGGGCCGTCAGGATTTTTGGAAGACTGGTTTTCTTACAAATTAGGGTAATCTTGGTTGATATGGGAACCTCAAGAATAACCTCTTAATATCGTGCAAATTACTTGGCATCTCCTTGGCCACTTTTTAATGATTAAACCTCAGTGACCTGTTGAAATATCGCAAAAATGAATGCCGCTTCTCTCGTAACCCATTGTGACCATGTTTATGTTGGGCCGGACCTACACTAGAAATTTGATCGAGACGTGTACCAGCAGGCTAGCGGTCCCGGCCACAAGACCTGTCTGGGTTGAAGGCATCTTGTCCTCTAGTTCTGACTTTAGGACTTGGACACAAGACTTAAAGGGGTTGTTCGAGATTTCTTGACTTTGTGTTAATGCTTGTAATTTATAAATGTAAATACATTTGTAATATACTTACATTTTCCAAAGTGGGCCCGTTTCCATATCCTGTCGTGGGGTGCTTGACGGGTGACGTCACTCTCTGGCCGCTTTGTTGATCTTGAATTCTTTGCCGGGTATACGACTTGTCACGTGGTGTATATCGGTTTGTTCTGCTTCACAGCCCGTAACGCGCATGCGCTGTCACTTCTGTTCTCGCGGTCCCTTCTGTTCTCGCGATAACAGCAGGGGCCGCGCATGCGCGTTACAACAGAACAAGCCGATATACACCACGTGACAAGTGATGTGCCGTATACCTGGAAAAGAATTCAAGATCAACAAAGCGGCAGAGCCAGTGCAGAGAGTGACGTCACCCGTCAAGTTCCCCACGGCAGGATCGGGAAACGGGGCCAGTTTGGAAAGTGTAAGTATATTACAAATGTATTTACATTTATAAATTACAAGCATTAACACAGTCTTTAAATCTCGGACAACCCCTTTAATTCTTCCTTGTTCTTGGCCTTCATCCGAGCCCAAAATTGGCATTTTCCATCATGACTCATGGCAAATAACTTGCATTGTTCAGTGACCTTCCCTGTAGCCGCATGAAAGTAAAGAAGTTCCTCTCTCTGGATTAGACGTCTAAAGCCCCAATTGCGCTTCATCTCTCCCTTTTTTTTGTTTTTGAATCTTCTAAATATGAATAAATGCTTTAGGCCTCTTTCACACAGGGCAGTTTTTGACTGCGTTTTCCTTTAAAGGGGTATTCCCACCGTAAGAAGCATATCACTAGGGTATGCCATCACTTTATGATTGGTAGGGGTCCGACACCTCATGCTGTGGCACCTTTATTTTGAGGATTGGTGGAGAACCCCGCAGCAGGACCCACACCAATCGGGAAGTGACGGCATATCCTAGCAAGATGATGTAGCTAATAGGCTATGTAGAACTTAAAACTTAAATTTTTTTTATACATTTTTGGAACTTTTGGAACTTTTATAAATTTTTGTTTTTTATTAAAAATAATTTTTGCTCTTTTGAGATACAGCTGCTCTGTATTTTGTATACGGAAGAGCTGTATCGTTCGCTAAATCCTGTACCTCTCAGGTCCGCGGGACTGGCCGGTTCAGTGAAAGCGGATCCTGCGTGTCTGACACCGGGTCCGCCTGTTATCTATCGCATCTAAGTTCATGTCGGAGATACGAAGGACTTGCTGATGCTGAACCCGTTAGGTCTGCGGTACTGATGGATTCAGGTCTTGGCGAAAGATACAGCTGTTCTGTATACTGGATGCAAAGCAGCTGTATTAGGGCTGGGCAATTAAGACCTAAATCATAATTACGATTAATTGAACATGTAGCCTCGATCATGATTATTTAGACCACACCCCTTTTTTGCATGCTACACCCCCTATTTGAGTCCTACGCCATTAAATTTATATTTATCCCCTGAGCCTGCTGTATATAATATACCCCCTGACACTGCCTCACACAATATATTGCCCCCACAACTGTCCACACAGTATAATGCCCCCATATCTGCCCTCCACACAGTATAATGCCCCCATATCTGCCCTCCACACAGTATAATGCCCCCATATCTGCCCTCCACACAGTATAATGCCCCCATATCTGCCCTCCACAGAGTATAATGCCCCCATATCTGCCCTCCACACAGTATAATGCCCCCATATCTGCCCTCCACACAGTATAATGCCCCCATAGCTGCCTAAACATAGTATAATGATAACTGACTTCCTTGCAGTATAATGCCCCTATAGCTGCCCTGACACAGTATAATGCCCTCATTACTGCACCCCACACACTATAAAGTCCCCCAATAGTGCCTGATGAAAATAACAACAATATACATAATCACCTAACCCCATTCTAACGATGAGTGGAGGAGATCCCTTTGCTCCTCTGGTCTGTGTGGACAGGCGCGATGACGTCACTGCCTGGCGTCCAGCGATATACAGTGAATGGTAGAGCAGGGACTTTACGGTCCCCTTCTCTACCTTTTGGATTCAACTGTATCTGTGTTCTGCAGATGAGGGATGAAAATAATTAATAAAATCGCAAGATGCCGTTGATTGATTGCATTGAATTTCGACTTCTATTTTTTTGAAAAAAAGGAAATAATTTTTTATTAAAAACTAATTGTAAAATTGCACAAAACACGCTGAATGACCAGTTTATTAAAAAAAAAAAAATCACTTTCAAAGGTTTAAATAACCGTGAGTGGAGGGAGAAGTGTATAATCTTTAGCTTTGTCTTTGACCGTGACGCCTAGGTAAACACTAATATTTGTAATGGCTTTCGCTCTCTGCTTTTTTGCTGGGTTTGTTTCACACCGTTCATCGGAGAAGCGTATATTTTTTTAACTTGTTGGTGGGTCCCACAGATCTCTTATGTAAGGATCTATTCTAGCCCATGTTCTCATATGGGAGAAAGTGTTTGGACAGGTAGGATTTTTACTGGATTGAACCTTTTGTCAGTGAAGATAAGCGACATCATATATGTATTTGACGCTTATCCCCATATGTAAACCTAACCTGTCTGTTTGGCTGAGTTGAATGGCCATGTTAAGGTAGGAGTTGGGGGTATTTGTAAGATGTGAACATAGCAGATTTGAGACTTATGAATAAGAGTGGGAGAAACTAGTCTGACTACTCGGCCTCTGTCATCAGGTTTCTATGGGCTTTGTTCTCTTTTTTTCCTTTTGTGCTGCACGAGCAGATAGAACTGAGCGAAGATAAATGAGAACTATTCACGTCCGGGCAGAGAAATTATTACAATGGTTCTCAGGAGTGTAGCTATAGGGGATGCAGAGGTAGCAGTTGTACCTAGTACTGGTGCAAAGGCCTCTATGCTCCATAAGAAGAGACCAGTAATATAAATGGCACATGGTAGGCAAGGGGCTCTAAAACCGTTTTTGTATTTTTTCATTGGGACCCAGGAGCTTAAAGTAACCCCTCTGCTGATACTGTAAGCCATGCCTCCCAACCGTCCCAGATTCTGGCAGCTGTCTGGGGTGGCCGGGGGTATGTCCCACTCCATCTGCATCATCAGGACGTACATACAGTTGAACCCAATTCTGAAGCAGGGAACTGTCCGCTCCCTGCTTCAGAATTAGTTCAGAGCGATTGGAGCTCCTCCGCTCACCGAGGACTCCCAGGGCACAGCACCTTTTTAAGCGCTTTTCTCAGGGAAGCCCATGATGTCACTGTCCATATATGGACAATGATGTCAGTGGCTAGTGATTGAGCAGAATCCCTGTTGCCAATGATCTGGCCGGTGATTCCGCTCCTATAGGAAACCCCTGAGGTCACTGTCCATATATGGCCATTGAAGTCAGAGGCTCCTCCTGGAGCGGAATCCTCAGCCTATGTTCTTTCTGGCGATTCTGCTCCTAGAGGGAGCCCCAAATGCTCTATCTACAGAGGGGGGGGGGGGGTTAGCACTTTAAATGCAGACACTGTGGCACTATATAGGGGCACTGGCACTTTATATGTTGTCAGTGGACCTAGGGGCAGCAATGGGGCATTATACTGTATGGGGCAGCTATGGTGGCATTATGCTGCATCTGTGTGCCCATTATACTGTATGGGAGAGTCTGTTGGCTTTATACTGAATGGGTGCATCTATGGGGGTATTATACTGTATGGTGGCATCTATATGGCATTACACTGTTGGAGGAACTATAGGAGTGTGTGTGTGTGCGTGGAATTAGAGGCAAGAAAAACATTTGCTGTGCGCCAGGTCACTTGTCCCACTTTCTGATGCTTGAAAGTTGGGAGGTATGTGTAAGCTTTCCTGAGATGTATGATAGTCATTTAAAAAAACAAAAACTGGCTCACTAAATACCACCTACCCTACAGATACGCACCTGTGCTACGCTCACTGTGTTTAACTTCTACATGCTGCCCCTTATGTACAAGAATAGAACTATAATACTGCCCCTATATACAAGAATATAACTACTATAATACTGACCCCTATGTACAAGAATATAACTACTATAATACTGCCTCCTATATACAAGAATATAACTACTATAATACTGCCCCTATGTACAAGAATATAACTACTATAATACTGCTCCCATATACAAGAATATAACTACTATAATACTGCTCCTATATACAAGAATATAACTACTATAATACTGCTCCCTATATACAAGAATATAATTACTATAATACTGCTCCTATATACAAGAATATAATTACTATAATACTGCCTCCTATATACAAGAATATAACTACTATATACTGGCTTCTATTTATAGGAATATAACTACTATAATACTGCCCCCTATGTACAAGAATATAACTACTATAATACTGCCCCCTATGTACAAGACTATAACTACTATAATACTGCCCCCTATATACAAGAATATAACTACTATAATACTGCCTCCTATATACAAGAATATAACTACTATAATACTGCCCCTATGTACAAGAATATAACTACTATAATACTGCTCCCATATACAAGAATATAACTACTATAATACTGCTCCTATATACAAGAATATAACTACTATAATACTGCTCCCTATATACAAGAATATAACTACTATAGTACTGCTCCTATATACAAGAATATAATTACTATAATACTGCCTCCTATATACAAGAATATAACTACTATATACTGGCTTCTATTTATAGGAATATAACTACTATAATACTGCCCCCTATGTACAAGAATATAACTACTATAATACTGCTATGTACAAGAATATAACTACTATAATACTGCCCCCTATGTACAAGAATATAACTACTATATACTGGCTTCTATTTATAGGAATATAACTACTATAATACTGCCCCTATATACAAGAATATAACTACTATAATACTGCCTCCTATATACAAGAATATAACTACTATAATACTGCTCCTATGTACAAGAATATAACTACTATAATACTGCCCCCTATGTACAAGAATATAACTACTATATACTGGCTTCTATTTATAGGAATATAACTACTATAATACTGCCCCCTATGTACAAGAATATAACTACTATATACTGGCTTCTATTTATAGGAATATAACTACTATAATACTGCCCCCTATATACAAGAATATAACTACTATAATACTGCCCCCTATATACAAGAATATAACTACTATAATACTGCCTCCTATATACAAGAATATAACTACTATAATACTGCCTCCTATGTACAAGAATATAACTACTATAATACTGCCCCCTATGTACAAGAATATAACTACTATATACTGGCTTCTATTTATAGGAATATAACTACTATAATACTGCCCCTATATACAAGAATATAACTACTATAATACTGCCTCCTATATACAAGAATATAACTACTATAATACTGCTCCTATATACAAGAATATAACTACTATAATACTGCCCCTATATACAAGAATATAACTACTATATTACTGCCCCCTATGTACATGAATATAACTACTATAATACTGCCCCCTATATACAAGAATATAACTACTATAATACTGCCCCCTATGTACAAGAATATAACTACTATAATACTGCCCCCTATATACAAGACTATAACTACTATAATACTGCCCCCTATGTACAAGAATATAACTACTATAATACTGCCCCCTATATACAAGACTATAACTACTATAATACTGCCCCCTATAAATAAGAATATAACACTATAATACTGCCCCTTATATACAAGAATATAACTACTATAATACTGCCTCCTATGTACAATAATATAACTACTATAATACTGCCCCTATATACAAGAATATAACTACTATAATACTGCCTCCTATGTACAAGAATAGAACTACTATATACTGGCTTCTATTTATAGGAATATAACTGCTGTTAAAAAAAAAAACAAAAAAAAAACACCATTTTATTTCCATTCATGGTGTGTAGACGTCTTCCCCTCGGCCTCCTCAGGCTGTGTCTTGTAAGGGTATGTTCACACGGCAAACCTAAAACGGCCATAAGATACGAAGCAGTTTTCAAGCGAAAACAGCCCCTGATTATTTTTTTTCAGCCGTTTTTGCGCAACTTGCGGTTTTTGGCGCGGTTTTTCTATTCGGTCAATGAAAAATGGCTCAAGAAGTGACATGCACTTTACGGGATTTTTTTCATGCGCCGTTTTTACAAACTGCTCGTAAAATAAAACCCTGTGGGAACGTTACGCCGTTTTTCCCATTGAAAACCTTGGGCAGATGTTTGGAGGCGTTTACTGCCCGAAAAACGGCTGAAAATAGGCCGTGTGAACATACCCCAAGGGTATGTTCACACTAGACTAAAAACGTCTGAAAATACAGAGCTTTCTCAAGGGAAAACAGCTCCTAATTTTCAGACGTTTTTTAAGCCACTCACGACTTTCGCGCCGTTTTTGGAGCTTTTTTCAATGGAGTCAATTAAAAACGCCTCCAAAAACGTCCCAAGAAGTGACCTGCACTTTTGATGAGCCGTCATTTTACGCGTCGTATTTTGACAGCGACGCGTAAAATAAAGTCTCGTGGGAACAGAACATCTAAATTCCCATTGAAAGCAATGGGCAGATGTTTGCCGACGTATTAGAGGCCGGTTTTCAGGCGTAATTCGAGGCGTAAAACGCCCAAATGACATCTGAAAACAGTGCGTGTGAACATACCCTAAGGGTATGTTCACACAACCTATTTTCAGACGTAATTCGGGCGTTTTATGCCTCGAATTACGCCTGAAAAGACGCTCCAATACGCCTACAAACATCTGCCCATTGCTTTCAATGGGTTTCACGATGTTCTGTTCAGACGAGTTGTAATTTTACACATCGCTGTCAAAAGACGGCTCGTAAAAAGACGCCCGCGTCAAAGAAGTGCAGGACACTTCTTGGGACGTTTTTGGAGCCGTTTTTCATTGACTCCATTGAAAAACAGCTTCAATTACGTCCGTAAAAGACGTTGCGAAAAACGCGAGTTACTTCAAAAACGTCTGAAATTCAGGAGCTGTTTTCGCCTTAAAACCGCTCCGTAATTTCAGACGTAATTTGCGTTTGTGTGTGAACATACCCTAATAGTCATTATTGGTAAACTTACTTTGTATAGAAATCCCCTGTCAGAGCTGGTAGTGATGTGCCCGGGCAGTGGCATTTATATACGGGATGTTCCTACAGTAAATATAATCTAGTACAATGTCTCTTGGTAAACTCCGACTAAATTCTGCCAACAGGGCAGTGACCTTCACCTCTGTAATTATAGTCTTGTATATATCACAGTGACTGTAGTAGAACATAATTATAGTGTTGTCCTAAAGTCCTGTACTCATCCGCATTTATATACAGATGGTGCCCGCTCTGTTTGGGCATTCGGTAGGTAGCTGGGAGATTCTCTGTACAATTAACGGGCCAATGTGCCAGGTAAAACCTACAGAGATCAAATTTCTACACTAGGGAATTGCATAAATACAGCTCACTGTGTGAAGGGAGGCGCTCTGCTCGCACTATTGTTGATAGGTGGCGCTCTGCTGCTCGCACTATTGTTGATAGGTGGCGCTCTGCTGCTCGCACTATTGTTGATAGGTGGCGCTCTGCTGCTGGCACTATTGTTTATGGAGTCCTTCAGTTGGTGTGTAATGGAGGCTACTGGTCTGTCGTTATGGGGGGGGGGGGGGTTGTTTGTAGAAGTTTCTTGAGTTAATCTACTCTCTAAACCTGGTTGGCCTGCTGCTTGTAGAAACAGGACTCGATTTGTAAGACGTGACGATAATGGAAACTAGTCATGTGACCTGCTCAGCTAGAGATTTTCTGGAGGGGATTCCCAATATATTCACATTGTTTCCCCTTTTTGTGGCTGTTTAATGGGGGGCAGCTGAAGCCTTTGCAATACTTAGACTATAAATTTGGTTTGGATGGAGTTGCCCTTTAAGTACTTGTAAGCACAGTCCCATGCCATTCTGTAGGCTGCCGGTAGCATTTCCTCTCTTTACACCCAGTGACTAATAAGGTGCTGCTGTATTATGTGGGGGGGGGGGGGGTTATTTAAAGGGACATGCTGCCTGTGTGGGGGGTGAACTCTGTATATGTTTAGTACAGGAGTCCTCGCATGTGTCTCTGCACTTGGCTTTCTAGCTGTGCAATGTATAATTTTATGGCTGCCCGATACCGTCTTATTCCTGACGTGCCCCCTCCCAGCTTCGCTCTGCACTCTATAATTTTGGCAACAAATTGTAAGTTGCACAAAAGGAAAAACGCTTAGTCTGTAATATGCAGTCGGCGATCACATAGCACATACGTAGCGGCAGGGAGGGGCGCAAAACATTTTCACTTGGCAAACCCTGAATTGAAATTTAAAGGGCTACACAACCTGTGTGTGTGTGTGTGTGTGTGTGTGTGTGTGTGTTTCTGTCATTCAGCTTTCCCATATTCCTGTAGGGCAGTAATGTAGTGGCTACTTTGCAATTCTGTACTTAAGAAAAGCTGAGTGACAATTGAATGGCATCTATATCGGTGGCCATATTGGTTGCCAGTTTTTGATCTCTCATAGTTCTACCTATTTTTGCTCAGCCCTGGTTATTTCGGTTTTGCTCCCCATATCCCAGGCTTCATTCTCCAAGCCATGACAGGAGGTAGGGGGCGCCATACTCCCCTGTTATCAGAATGCTGCAGCTGTGTGTGTGGGGGGGGGGGGGGGGTTCTTCCAATTTTCTATTGGGTTTGAAAATTTTTAATAATAATGTTCTTTATTTTCAGGAGAACCGAGGAAGTATGATCCCAGTTTCAAGGGCCCGATCCATAACCGGTAATTATATCAGTATAAACTGGCTGAGTCTGGCGCCCTCGGGGCTGAGTCTGGCGCCCTCGGGGCTGAGTCTGGCGCCCTCGGGGCTGAGTCTGGCGCCCTCGGGGCTGAGTCTGGCGCCCTCGGGGCTGAGTCTGGCGCCCTCGGGGCTGAGTCTGGCGCCCTCGGGGCTGAGTCTGGCGCCCTCGGGGCTGAGTCTGGCGCCCTCGGGGCTGAGTCTGGCGCCCTCCTCCTATGTATCCTAACTTAATCTGTGCCAATCGCTCCCCTCATCCGTACTCATTAAGGCTGCTAGTGATAGGTGTAGCCATATTGATTGGTTCTTCAGCCTCTTTAAAAAAAAAAAAAATGGCCGCTTCCCTTCACCGCTTGAGAAATCCTATTCCACTTCCAGGCAAAGCCACATGAAGAGATTTTAAAGGGGAAATCCATAATAAGTTTCCTAATGGGCCGGTCCATTTGCTGCGGTTGGCTGTGATAAGGAGTCTTAAGTACCTCATAAATATTTCCGATCCTTCCATAAGAAACCACCGGCTTAAATTTATTGTAGTTTCCTTTAGTCGTTCTCGAACGTACACCTTTTTTGGCCATTTATTGATTCTATCTGTTCCTAGGAAAGCTTTACGGTCGGAGCAGTGCATTATGGGTGCTCACATGACCATAATATACTTAGCACGTGTTCGGTCACAGGCAACTATGACCATTTCTGCTGTCGCTTTGGATGTGAATGGAGTAGAAGGCTAAATAACCAAATCGGTGCAGATTTATATTGTGTGATGTTTATGGTAAATCTTCTATACGTCCGTTACGTGATTTCTAGCCTTTGTCTAGTCTAATAGCCGTTCTCTCTGTATTGTAGGGGCTGTACGGACGTCCTGTGCTGTATACTCATAGTTCTCGCCATTATTGCATATGTGGCTGTGGGAATTGTCGGTGAGTATCATCAGACTGTGGCGTCTTGGACGTTGCGATAACGCTACATTCAGAAAATTGGAGTAGTTACCCATAGCAACCTATCGGGTTCAAGCTCTTATTTTTCAGAGGCCCTTTTGAAAATGAAAGAAGAAATCTAATTGGTTGCTATGGACAACTACTCCACATTTCCTTCTGCACATGTTTTGATATATTTCCACCTTTTTGCGTTTTCAGTTCTTCACCATTTTTAAGATCTCTGCTTACTTTCAGTAAATGGGAATGTTCTTGTTTACTTCCGGAGGCTGAAAACCTGCACAGATCTAAGGCAATGTTCACACGGCGGATATTTCTATTGAAAAAATTTGACATGGATTTAGCAGAGAATCCGTGTCAGAAATCTGAAGCGAAGATTTCGCCCATAGCTTTGCAGTTTCATCCGACGTGGATCCACATGCAGATTAGCCACGTTTAATCGGGCTAAGGTCCTGATTCACATTGCGTTTATTATTCTACCGTCTGAGGTACAAGTCGGCAGTAGTACCGATTTACAGAAGGTAGGGATGTATGCCTATACATCACCCAAACTCTCTGGGCATAGAACTACTTTAAGCGCTGAGCCCTGGGAAGACCCCTATATAGACCGTAATGTCAGGGGCATTCAACTACTTGAGTTCCCATCCCTTTGGCCGGGGACTCCTGTCTTGGGGAAGTCCTTGACGTCAATGTCCATATATGGACAGTCCCGTCGAGAGCTTTGAGATCCCTGATTCCCCAGACAGAGCGTTGGAAACGCTCAGGCAGGGGATTCCGCTCCTGGAGAAACCCTTGATGTCACTGTCCGTATTTGGAAATGGATGTCAGGGGCTCCTCCAGTCCTGGGGTCCCTGGCTAGAGCGCTTCTGATGCTCTGTCCAGGGACTCTGTAGTTGAAAGCCCCTGACTTTACTCTCCCTATATGGACAGTGACATCGGGGCTTCTCCAGTATCGGAATCCTTGGGCCAAGTGCTACCTGATGCTCTGCCCGGGGTCTCCAGTCCTAGGTAAGCTCCCCAAGGTTTATGTTTAACATATATCTCTGGGGAATGCAATACAGTGACATCTATCACACACAGGCCCTCATGTTAAAAAAACAAAACAAAAAAAAAAGAACACATTTACCGCATGGAGCCCTATGGACATGTTTAGCGTGTACGTTGTGTTTTAGCTAAACAATGGGTGAAAACATGATGTGAATCAGACCTTATCCGTGTGTGGCAGATTTATTTGGCTCACAGAAAATTGTCTAGACTGGATACAATTAGAACAAGCTTCATAATATGGTTTGTACGAGGGTTTTCAGCCTCTGAGTGTAAACAATGGTTCCATTTACTGACAGAAAGCAGAGATCTTGGAAGATGTGGGGAATCTGGACAATCTTAAACTTCGCATATTAATGGGGGTGTGAATATAAATAATAATGCAATCTAATATCGTGGTCTTTTGTTTTGTTTGTTTTCCACAGCCTGGACATATGGAGATCCACGGAAAGTCATATACCCAACAGACAGCAAGGGTCAGTTCTGCGGACAAGCTGGAACCCCCAACGAGTAAGAAATGGTGTCATCTTAAAGGGAATGTGTCGCAAATGAAACTTTTTTTTTTTTTTTAAGTGTCGTTACTTATGTCTATTATATTTTTTAAGTTTTTTTTGCTGTATTTATTTATTTTTTCCGTATGGTGGAAAGTATTAAAAATTAAATAATAATTTGACATGTTTTCCAATGTTGGCCACCAGGGGGAGCACTTCCCAGAATTACAGCAAGGTGAATAAGGCAAAGCAACCTGACTCACAGCTGCTGTAAATGTGGGAGGGAACCTCACCCTCCCTCTCACAAGCCAGGTAAAGGTGTCTTCAAATTGCTAAGCAGTGTCCGGCAGCCATTTTGGGTGTGATTCTGCAGCTGGAAGAAGTTCTAGGACACACCAAAAGGCTAAGTGTATGTTCACACGCTTACTAAACAAAGGGAAAACCGCTCCTGATTTTCAGCCATTTTTTAATCAAACTCGCGTTTTTTAACGGCCGTTTTTGGAGCTTTTTTCTATAAAGTCAATGAAAAACGGCTCCAAAAACGTCCCAAGAAGTGATGTGCACTTCATTTTGGTCGGGTGTCTTTTTACGTGCTGTTTTTGGAAAACTACCACGTAAAAAACGCCCTGTTGGAACAGAATGCCGTATTTCCCATTGAAACCAATGGGCAGATGCTTGTAGGCGTTCTGCTGCCGGTTTTTCAGCTGAAAACATTGTGTGTGAACATACCCCTAGGGTATGTGCTCACGCTAACTGCATTTACGTCTGAAATGACGGAGCTGTTTTCAGGAGAAAACAGCTCCGTCATTTCAGACGTAATTGCTCGTACTTGCGTTTTGCGAGGCGTCAATTACGGCCGTAATTTGGAGCTGTTCTTCATTGAATTCAATGAAAAACGGCTCAAATTACGTCCCAAGAAGTGTCCTGCACTTCTTTGCTGAGGCTGTTATTTTACGCGCCGTCTTTTGACAGCGACGCGTAAAATTACAGGTCGTCGGCACAGTACGTCGGCAAACCCATTCAAATGAATGGGCAGATGTTTGCCGACGTATTGGAGCCGTCTTTTAAGGCGTAAATCGAGGTGTAACATGGCGCCGCACCTGTCCTCAGGTCGTGTGTGGTATTACAACTCTGTCCTATTCACTTCAATGGAGGTGAACTGCAATACCAGACATGACCTGAGGACAGGTGCGGCGCTGTCTCCAGTCCAGACACCCCTTCTGTCCTGAGATGACCCAACGGGGGAGGCGGGTGTCAGAGCCACCCACCGCCATCACTGCAGACAGAACCACAACTACGGGGGCAGGGCTTGTCCTGAGTGCACTGTCTCTTGTTATGGACAGAGTTATAGTCACATGAACCCCGTCTGATGAACCGGTAACCTAGGTCCGATCACATGACAGAGGAGATCACCAAAAACCCTGTGCACCCTCAGCCCGTCCATCCAGCCCTTTCCTGGTTATATCTGCGTCTGGGAAAGCTGGGTGACCACCATTACCCCTCATACTGGAGTGTGTTTGGGGATGTGACTAATGAACCACTCACACTCCAGTAGGAGGGGTAATGGTGGTCACCCAGCTTTCCCAGACCCCTGAATGATATTTCTCTCTAATTGTGCTGAGACTGAGAGGTTCATTAGTCACATCCCCAAACAGTCTCAGCACAACTAGGGATTTATCGTTCAGTGCTTTCCCAGTACAGTTTCTTCATGTGTCCTTCACACAAGGGGTGGGGGGCCGTCGGGGGGGGGGGGGGCCCGTTGGGGGTCTGTGAGAGAGAGAGTGGGACATGCAGAGATACACATCTTACCTGCATTGCAGCTGGTCTTCAAGATGGCGCCTGCTCTCTCCCTGCAAACAGCTGCTCTGTGTGACTCTGACCTGCGTCTGCGCAGTACAGAGCCATAGAGCGAAGTCAATGGAACGGGTCCCGTTCATTGACTCCTATGGACTGTAGCTGCCGTATTCCATGTCTGTATGTGTCGTTAATCGACACATACAGAGATGAAAAACAACATGGCAGCCCCCATAGAGAAGTAAAAGTTAGAAAAAAGTAAAACGCAAACACACATAAATAAAAGATTTTATAATAAAACACTAAATGCTAATTTATATAATTTTTTTTTTTTCGTGACACTGTTCCTTTAAAGGGGTTCTCCATGGTTAGAAAAACATGTCTGCTTTCTTACAAAAACAGTAACCTACTTGTCCGTGGATTGTCTGGGGGGACTTGCAGGACATTTGTGGTGCGGTTATCAAGATAAAAATAGAGACATTTTAGACACGCATGCAAAACTGATACTGTGTTCTGCCTAGTGCAGGGCCTGAGGGGGTGGAGCATGACACATTGATTGTCTCTTTGAATCCCTGTCATGCACTTCCCTGCACTAGGAATAACTGTGTGTTAACTTTAATGAAATGGGCTCTCCAGACTCTCGTTACCCCCTCTCACCCACCACACTCCCGAGCAACGTGGTCTCGCTACACTCCTGCACTTTCTCATTTCCTATATAATGAAAACTAAGCGTAACCATCCCATATCTTTACTCTTTGCAGGAAGAAGCCATTCTTGTTTTATTTCAACATCATGAAATGTGCCAGTCCCCTCGTCCTGCTGGAATTCCAGTGTCCAACTACCCAGGTGCGCAAAACCCTCCGTATTTTACGGCGGCAGCACGGTGTTTCCCATATTTGCTAAGAGGCATGGAGTGTTTCCAGTCGGTATGAGCCCTGTCCTCTCCCTCATTGTATTATGATCAGTATCCGGAAGGGATGACACATCTGCTTGTAACACGATACCTTTCCGCTCTCCATGTTGGTTGCGTGGGCGGGCTCTCCCTGGTGTGATGTCAGAGATGTGCTGTGTGCTCTGATCCAATCAGATGTCTCCCTGCTGCTTCTTCATCCCCATTTTTTCTGTATCAATGCGGCTGCGTCCCCCTCCTCTCCCTCTTCGGTTTATTGTTTTACACTAGATGAAGTTTTCGCGGGACTGATTTCTGAACAGGCTGTTAACAAATACTAACCACCTTGTGTGAATCCGCCTTTATTTGTCAATGGTATATCAAGCTGTAAATAAACAAACTAGTCTTCCTGGATACAAAAATGTTTCTTCCAAAACCCCATGGCTACAGGACGTTTTATAAATACATTCTTCTTAGCAATAATTACTATTTATAGTTAGATTGCTTTAATCCGGCATCTAATAATCCAGAAAGTCTAATAAACTGCCACTAGCTTCCACTAAGGAACTGCCATATATAATGTAGAATTACTCAAGACTAGAAGTAGAGAACTGAGGCTTTAATTCTTGGAGATACTTCCCCCATAACCATCCAGAATGTTGGATAATCCAGCACCTATCATGTTCTATTGATGCCGGATTAAAGGAAGTTCATTGTATATAGTTGCACGTTAGACCTATTGATATTCGTGCTTGGCTAGTCTTCTCCAGTCCATGGACTGCTGTGTCATACCTGCCCATGTCATCTCCGCTTCTTCTTCCTTTGACCCAACAGTCCAACCATTGGACAGTTTTCCAGTTAAGTTGTGGTGGTCTAGCCATGGTACTTTCTGGACTGGATGCTGGATTATCAGTATCTCCAGATCATCAGATTCCAGACTCAAGAAGTAATAATATATTATCTAAGATATCAGAGCTCCCTACACTATTACCACCTCTGGACATCTGGTTACCATTGGATATACTCTACGCAACTTGCTGGTGGGCCTGATGGACCCGCGTAGGACTATGCAGTAGTGAAGGGCCCCGTTCAGTATTGGACCCTAAGGGCACACACCAGTATAGGCTACATAAGGCCTCTCGTGTGGTTGGGTGGCAAGGATGTGACCGCTACTCCTCCACGCATTTCTAGATGACAACTTGGTGCTAATTGTCTTTGCTTTCTGACAGATCTGTGTGGAGAAATGTCCGGACAGATTCCTCACGTATCTCAGCGTGGCCACCGCCCAGGAGAACTTTGACTACTACAAGCAGTTCTGCAGAGACGGCTTCAACAACTTCGCCAAGGTAACTTGTGGTCTACGGCCGTTATGATGCCAAGTTGTGCCCCCCAGGATAGGAGGGTCTTGTCGGTTTCCTCCACCCCCTTTCCATGACCCTTGGGCCAATTCTCCACTTCTTGTTTGTTATCAATGCAGCTCCTCTGTAGGGGGTGTCATGCGTGGGTTCTCACAAAGGGCATGAGCCAACCAGGATAAACCCCTCTCTCTAAAGGCCCCATTGCAGCTTCATCATCTTACGCTGGGTTCTTCATAGCAGACCACAAAATAAAAGTGAAAGAGTTCTTGTCCTTCTGGACCGTCTCATTCAAGGCGTCTATGGTCAAGGACCCTCCTTGTTGTAGTATTCTGCCTAGATTATAGGATATAAAAATATTTGAAAAGTGGAGCACCCCTTTAAGCGATTATATAGCATTGACCTTTTATCTAGTGCTGTAAGGAGCTCTTCTATAGTTTCCCTACCATACACCCTAATAGATGGAGGAAACCCAGGTAGGCTAAGCACTGTCCAGAGTCCTAAGGCAGCAATAGTATAACCGCTTAAAGGGCAACTCCACTAAAACAAAAAATTGGCCTACATATACAGGACCCATACTCTGTTCATCGGGTTCATTTATGTCCTTATTCAACACAGTGAATTAATATATTGTAGATGAGTGACAACCGGTTTTAATGTTTAGAGCATTTGTAAGTTCCAAT
Organism: Rhinoderma darwinii; assembly: GCF_050947455.1. NCBI lineage: Eukaryota > Metazoa > Chordata > Amphibia > Anura > Rhinodermatidae > Rhinoderma > Rhinoderma darwinii. The sequence continues at coordinate 395,528,821 of NC_134689.1, read as the reverse complement.
CACACAGACTCATGTGACAACTAAGCTCCGCCCCAACGTGAGGAGTATTTGAAAACATTGGTTGGAAATTTTACATCCTAGGGAGTAAACCTTAAAATAAGGAGTATAGATTAGATTATAACCGAGAATAAATATCCGTAATCACTGCTCTGTTTTAATTTTCCAGAGTCCGGCGGAAGTACTCCGAGACCGGGACTGTCCGGCTATGATCACCCCAAGCAAACCATGTGAGTAGTGACCACAGACTGCCACCCTGTGGCAGAACGTGAAAAATCCGCCTGTGATATGACGATTAGTATTGCCCTGTGGTGGGTGGGGCAGACGAAACCTCAAATATTTCCTCGTTTGTGTTGCCCTGTGGTGGGAGGGGCATGTAATAGGGTCAGTTTTTGATGTGTGTTTGTGCACGTGGCCCTAGACCCTGGGGCCCCACTCCAGGGTGGCGTAGAAATCGAGGTGGACACCGCACAGTTCAGTGTAATGGAATTTTACTCGGTTGAGGTACAATGTTCAGAGGTACTTAGCATGGTGGTTAGTCCCTAGTGGGTACGCAGCTTGGCAGTTACCGATGGTGGCACACAGCTTGGTGATAGTCTCTTATGGGCATTTAGCTTGCCAGTTGTAATCTCCGGTGGGCACTTAATTTGGTAGTGACCGTCTGGGACCGCTCTGCGTGATATGCAAAGGGTCACTGCATTTGCATCAATGAATGCTGGCACGGCCCAATCCTCCTCCGGTTCTCTGCCAGTCCCATGTGCTACCATCTCGCACCTGACAAGATCTCGGTCTCTGTACTTTCTCCCATTACACACTAAACACTCTGACTACAAGGTGTGCCAAAACATCTTGATTTATGGAAGAACCCCTTTAACTGAGGTCTCAACAGTTCACCTGCAGAGGGCAGTGTAAGGGGTGCTTTCAGTCCACTTTTGCGGAAGCGGACTCCGTGGCGCATAGCTTCCCCCTTCTCTCAGTACCAAGTGGTGGGAGGCGAGGACTCCGTACCACAAAGATCCAATCTGTCCCTTTTGTCTAAGTCCCACTTTAACATTTGGGGTTTTCAGTTACCAGAAGATGCTTCCCGGCTGTTAACATCAAGAAAGGGGTGGTCATGGTCGGAAACTCCACAACGTTTGATGATGGAAGAGACCTAAGACAGCGCAACGTGACGGACCTGCTGGAAGGAGCCAAGTGAGTACTGAACATGAACCACGTGCTCCACGGATCTCCATGACCGTACCTAGAGTATCGGATATATTTCTCCGTACAGGAAAGCCAACGTGGTGTTGGAGGCTCGGCAGGTGGCCATGAAGATATTCGAGGACTACACCGTGTCGTGGTACTGGATAATCCTGTGAGTTCCTTCCGTGTCTTTTTACTTTGAGGGGACCGGTTCACATCTCTGAACAAAATCTAATCTCTCTACCAATCCTTCACAGCGGCCTCGTCATCGCCATGGTGATCAGCTTGATTTTCGTGGTCTTGCTGCGGTTTCTGGCAGGGATTATGATCTGGGTGATGATTGTATTGGTGATCGCGGTGATGGGATATGGTGAGTATTGGCCACACGTGGTCATTTCTTAGACTTTTCTCTAAGTTTTTTTGGGTTTTCATCTCACCCTGCTTATCACCTACTCCACGTTCTGGCACTTACAGGAATCTTCCATTGTTACATGGAATATGCCCGACTGAAGGGGACAGCTGGGTCTGATATCTCGTTGACGGACATTGGCTTTCAGAGTGATTTTCGGGTGTATCTACACTTGCGGCAGACGTGGTTGGCGTTCAGTAAGTTCTGTTTTTGAATTTTTTATTTTTTGTATTCCTTATGGAATGCGTGATGAAATTGAAACTAAGCTGATGCTGTAAAGAAGTGGGTGACATTGGATGACTTTTTATGCTGGTTGGAGTTACTGACACTCGGTGGGTATACTGACCCTTTGATTATAGATTATAGTAGGTGAGGATACTAAGGCTTAGTGCCAAAGGGCTGTCCAGGACTAGAAAAACATGGCTTCTTTCTTACAAAAAAAAAAGTGCCACACCTGTCCATAGGTTGTCTGGTATTGCAGCTGTGCTTTATTGAAGTGAATGGGGCTGAGCTGCAATGCCACGTACAACCTGTGGATAGGTGTGGCGCTGTTTATGGAATATAATATGAATATTGATCACTGCACTGCATATGGTGGATGGGCGTACTGGCACTGTTATAATGGGTTGGCATAGTGAATGTGCAGAAATACTGAAACTGGGTATCGTTTCTGCAGGCTACTGTGTGGCGAGTGTGGATACTGGTGGTCGGTGACCATGTTCTGCTCGGTGATACGGATGATGGGGGTTACGGTGGATGAGCACACTGGCTGGGTTATGTTGATCAGGGATACAGCGTCTTGTATAACCATTCAGTCTTGTCTCTCCAGTGATCATTCTGTGTATTATGGAGGTCATCATCATCCTGCTGCTTATATTCCTTCGGAAAAGGATCCTGATCGCCATTGCGCTCATCAAGGAATCCAGTAGGTGAGGACCCGGTTGTTGGGTGTTGCAAGGTCCTATCCAGATGGGTTAGGTAGGATGGCTGATCATTGTACAATACTCTGAAGTCTAATGGGCTGCATGCTATAGACCAGTAGTCTCCAGAGGTTGCAAAACTACAACTCCCAACATGCCCTGATTGCCACAGGCTGTCTGGAGATGCAGGGAGTTGTAGTCTGCAACAGATGGAAAGCTACATATTGGAGATCACTTCTATACTACCGACTCCATAACTAGTCTTTATAAGATCGGGGCAATACGATCATTGGAAAGTCACGAACTACTCTAATGACCACTCTTTAAGGGTAATCCCACCAAATTCAGTAAAGGAAGCCGTACCGGGATAAACTGAGGCGGCCGGAGCTCTGCAGCACCTTTAATCGCCTCTTCCAGGGGGTCTAGGCAGTCATCCAGTCTTCTGGCATAGACATGGCCTAAAGGAAGCAAAAAGTGTTGCTTTTAGGTAGTTTTGCAACTTTAAGTGGGTGGAGCTTGGGAAAGGGGCGTGGCCACATGGCTCGTCTTACTAGAATTTACGACAGAAACTGGCATAAAACGTAGAGGAAATCTACTGGCGCGGTCTTAATACATCTCCCCTATATAGTTAAACATTTTGTCTGCCTGCCACTAGGGGGAGCAAACTGCATTATGTTTAAAGAGGCTCTGTCACCAGATTTTGCAACCCCTATCTGCTATTGCAGCAGATCGGCGCTGCAATGTAGATTACAGTAACGTTTTTATTTTTAAAAAACGAGCATTTTTGGCCAAGTTATGGCCATTTTTGTATTTATGCAAATGAGGCTTGCAAAAGTCCAAGTGGGTGTGTTTAATGTAAAAGTCCAAGTGGGCGTGTATTATGTGCGTACATCGGGGCGTGTTTACTACTTTTACTAGCTGGGCGTTCTGATGAGAAGTATCATCCACTTGTCTTCAGAACGCCCAGCTTCTGCCAGATCACGCTGTGACGTCACTCACAGGTCCTGCATCGTGTCAGACGAGCGAGGACACATCGGCACCAGAGGCTTCAGTTGATTCTGCAGCAGCATCGGCGTTTGCAGGTAAATCGATGTAGCTACTTACCTGCAAACGCTGATGCTGCTGCAGAATCAACTGTAGCCTCTGGTGCCGGTGTCCTCGCTCGTCTGACACGATGCAGGACCTGTGAGTGACGTCACAGCGTGATCTGGCAGAAGCTGGGCGTTCTGAAGACAAGTGGATGATACTTCTCATCAGAACGCCCAGCTAGTAAAAGTAGTAAACACGCCCCAATGTACGCACATAATACACGCCCACTTGGACTTTTACTTTTAAACACACCCACTTGGACTTTTGCAAGCCTCATTTGCATAAATACGAAAATGGTCATAACTTGGCCAAAAATGCTCGTTTTTTAAAAATAAAAACGTTACTGTAATCTACATTGCAGCGCTGATCTGCTGCAATAGCAGATAGGGGTTGCAAAATCTGGTGACAGAGCCTCTTTAAACATTGAACTCAATAGTAACCGTATGCAGTGAGCTCCCCCTAGTGGTGGCTGCAGGTAGACAGAACGCTGTCTTATAAAGTGAATCTGTCACCATAAATTGGCCTATGAAAGCAGCAGCACAGTAATAGTGTAGCCTCACATGAATATAATGCGGTCTTCATTTTTCAGATGCGTGGCTCCGTTGCAGAAATATAAGTTTATTCTTAATATGCAAATAAGCTGTTTGGAGCAATGATGACGTCACCCTTGCTCCAAACAGCTCTACCTTCCCTCATTCCGGTCCCTCTCTCACTTCTCTGACCGGGCCAGGCAGTGTAGAAGCAGAGATCATGCCTGACCCTGTGTTCTCCTGAGCGCGCCTCGGCTTCTGAATCGGCGCAGGCGCAGTACAGCACTGAAGTTTCACTGTACTGATCCCGAGTTACATCCTGTATTGTATTATACTCCAGAGCTGCACTCACTATTCTGCTGGTGGAGTAAAAAAGGGTGAATTTCTAAAGATTTTTTTTTTTTCTCTTCACACACTCCCGGTTTGTTTATAAGCATTTGGCGCCCCCATATGAGGATGAGGGATTTAGGTTAGTTTATCAACAAGTAGTGTTATCTGTGGATTTACATAGGACTGCAGGTATACCCCCTGCATCACAAGGAGTGACGCAACAAATTCAGCACTGCTACATCCGTACATGGTCTTTGTATGTTGGGATGTTACTGGCAAGTTATTGATTATTAGTCTTTCTTCCTCTCTTCTCAGGGCGGTCGGCCATGTCATGTGCTCCTTGGTGTTCCCTCTGTTTACGTTCCTGCTGGTGTGTCTCTGTATTGCATATTGGGCTATCACAGCCGTGTATCCTTTTATGTCCTCGGACCATCCTCCTCCTCCTCCTTTTATCCTGATTTCCCACCATATGGATTGTTCTGGTCATGTGGCACCCACAAGATATAATATTAATATTCGAGCTGACTTGGCGTGATTTCGTTTTGCGACCATTCACAAAAACCGTTGTATTTTGTGTATTGTGCCCTGTTAGGCCACAGCCATGATGAGTGACTTCAGACTAGCTGCATTGTCTAATCGATTCTGATGTAGTCTGAGCCTGAGAGGAGACAGAGTGAATTTCAGAGTCCTAGTTCCCCATTCTTTATACTGCAGCTCTGCTTTTTCAGATTAGCTACTACGTATAGACACAAGCCCACCAGGAAGTCAATGCATATGGAGAAGTGATGACTGACACGTTCTTTTAGATACTAGTTTTTCGTCCTTGACCCCCTCCACTCAGCTTTCTCTCTACCTCCAATGACGCGATCTATAAGGTGTTCAATGAAACGCAGTGCGACTACGCTGGAAAAACCTGTAACCCTGAGGTAAGTTCTTTTGCTCAAGTGCCTATGTTAACATTTATATTATTGTGTCAACGGTATCCAGAATCTTTAAGGCTTTCTGGATTATTGGACATTTTTCGATGGGAACGTTGCCTATTGGGCAAGAGTTACAGAATATTAATGAATGTCTATAGAGTTCTTGGGTCAATGAAAGCGTTCAGTCGCTGATATAGATTGGACTGTTCATTACATCACTTTTTATTAGTGATCTGCACAAAAAGAAAGGCAGGAGAGACAATTATTGTCTCCCCTGCATCTTTAACTCCTGAGCATGTTCCTGCCAGTACATAGGCTGTTCACCCTCAGTGCACCCCAAAGTTGTAGGAATGTTATTTTAATCCCCTAGTATGTGTAGATAAAATGCACCGCACTCATGGAATTATGTCATCAGAAAGTATTTGATATTTACAAAAATGGACCTTTCGGTCCTCCCGATCCTTGATCACCAGCGTCGCAGAGACCAAAGTAGAATATAAACACGGACTGGGGCACTGAAGTTAGTGCTCGGGGGCACACAGGGTTACGATGACTGAATTTACACCATAATACTAATTTTTACTTCTACCTGCCTTTCTGAGTGCGCCGTGAATTTTCTCTACATCTGCCAGTACATAGGCTGTTCACTTAGAATGTCTCGACAATCTCTTTCAATATTTTTTTTACCAATACATACTCAACCCAGAATGGGCATCAGGCTGTTCATCCAAATGCCCAGCGAGATATGTATTGGCAGACACAAATCTCCGGATTTAGGGGACATGTCACTACATAGGCTGTTCACCGAGAATGTGATTCACTGAGCGTGTTCCTGCCAATACGTAGGCTGTTCTCCCAGAATGTGTCTACAGGACACACTGACAAGGTCTCTGCCAGTACATAGTCTGATGTATCACAACCCGTGCCCCTTTTTGCTTTTCTAATTCGTGAGGACACACACTGACAATGTCTCTGCCAGTACATAGGCTGTTCACACACAGTATTTCTCAGGATCTCACCGAGCATGTTCCTGCCTGTAAATAGGCTGTTCACATAATAGTTATCTATGGAGGTAGCTATCTTGTGGGTGAACATTTTATTATTTTTGTTGGCCTCCAAAAATGACCGCCTCTGCCATCAAAGAATTAAATAACATTTTGGTTTGTTCCCCCCTTTAGACTTTTAATACCACCAACATTTCCCGCATTTGCCCAGATGCCACCTGTCAGTTTGCTTTCTATGGCGGAGAGACCTACTACCACAAGTACCTGATCGTCTTCCAGATCTATAATGCCTTCATGTTCCTCTGGCTGGCAAATTTCGTCATCGCTCTGGGTCAGGTGACCTTGGCGGGGGCCTTTGCATCTTATTATTGGGCCTTCAACAAACCAGACGACATGCCAGCTTTTCCCATTTTCGCCTCCTTTGGCCGGGCTCTCAGGTGAGGTATTATACAAATGTTATAATGCTACAGGATGAGCTGCAATACTAGACCAAGCCTCTGGACAACAGTGGCACTGTTTCTGGGGTGAAAAAAGCAGACCCTTTTTTGTTTTTTGTTCTGTTTTTTTTATGTAAATCAAGCATATTTATTTGTACGAGAGATTCTGCTTCTTCCTAAATGTTTCAATTCTTCACTATTTTCGAGCTCCGTTTGCTATCAGTGAGTAGAAACCTTCTTTTAATTCACAGGACAAAAAAAACCTGCCTTGCTCTTTTCCAATAAGCCCTGCAGCTGTTTAAGGGCACAATCCGGTTATGTTTTCTGCCACTAAATATAAACCAATAGTATGTCCATTCAGAGACCGCAAGCAGAGATCTTGTATATGATGTTGCATATGTTTTTCATTTTACATTAAAAAAGTTCTATTTACATAAAACTAGAAAGGGTCTACCTGCATGGATCGTGTCTCATAAAAGTGAATGAGTCTGAACTGAAAAATAAGGCTCAGCTGCAATACTAGACTAGGCCTATGAACAAGGGTGGCGCTATTCCTAGGGGGAAAAAAATGCACACACAACCCCTTAATAAAAAAAAGTGACAATTGCTGAGGGCAGATCCTTCAACAACTGCATAAGACACTGCGTCTCTTTCTTTACTTATTCATTGCTTCCTTCAGATACCACACGGGATCCCTGGCATTCGGGTCTCTTATTCTTGCAATTGTGCAACTGATCAGGATAATGTTGGAATATCTGGACCACAAACTGAAAGGTGAGTTATAGAGTTAGGCTTTTTCCATTTTCTATATTCACTAGTAAAATTGTAATCCCAAAAATAAAAAATATTAGGGTTATGTGGGGAGGGGGAACTGACCAGGGTATTTAGATATGGGTCTAGGGCAGCAAACTGGGTCATTGCCCCGGGTGAAGGAAAACCTATCTGTCTGTGGTGTTCTCCCACCCGTCATTCACAAAGAATAGGCATGGATCTGAGAACGAGGAAACCTTCCTAAGCTGTTCCTTTTAAGGTTTCCCTCCCAACCCCCCCTGTTTTGAGTTCCCCCAAATGTCAGTGTGAATTTAAGCCTTATATATCTTACGATTTAGTTGTGTTCTAAGTAAGAAAAAAAGTATTCCGCTGTGGAAACTGTCAACAAGTTGCTGTTGCTGTAACCGAGCCCCCACCTAACGTGCTATTTATTATACGTTATTACCTACTGCAAGTATTAGGGATTCCGATGTTTAAAAGAGCACTCCGGACAAAACTGATACGGTCTTATGCCTTGTGCAGGACCTAAGGGGCGGTGCACGACACCTTCAAAGCCCCCCAAAGATAGAATCCCTGTGTTATGCACCGCCCCCTTAGGCTCTGCAGTAGGTATAACACATTATCTGTTCCTGGAGTGTTCCTTTTAATTAGAATTATTAACGCGTCAATAAGAATTGCTGCCCTGACTACTCACACAAGTCATAATAAAAAAAAATCTATATAGATAAAGATCCGTCAACAGCAGCTTGTTGACAGTTTCCAGTTATAAACACATTTCTCCCAGACAACGGCAACAAAACATCTATTCTGCTTCGTTCACATCTGCGCCTGGGTCCCGTTCTGGCGTTCTGTCTGAGGTTTCCGTCAAATTGGAACCCTGACTGAAACAAACAATAGGTTTCCGTCACCATTGATTTCAATGGTGACTGATCCGGTGCAAATGGTTTCCGTTTTGTCTCAGTAGTGCATGGGTTCCGTCGTTTTGACGGCGTGAATAGCGTTGTCTAATACGGTATTCATGTCGTCAAAACTACGGAACCCATTTGCACCATTGAAATCCATGATGATACAAATGGAAACCTATGGTTTCAGCTTGGATTCTGTTCATGGGTTCCCCTGACTGGAAAGCTCTGACGGAACCCATGAACGGAGGCCCGACGCAGATGTGAACCAAGCCTTAGACAGATGCAGAGTGTATACCCATATATATGGCTGATTAATGGCGCTTTGCATAGACTAATAGTTGTTTTTTTCCTGTCAGGGGTGGATAATAAGTGTGCCCGTTTCCTCCTCTGTTGTCTCAAGTGCTGTTTCTGGTGTCTCGAAAAATTCATCAAGTTCCTCAATCGAAACGCCTACATCATGGTAAGAAGAAAGTGAAGGTGAAACAAAACTCTCCAATGTCTCTCCTTTAATTAGGAACAGTGGTCCAACGCCATTTTATATTGGCTTTTATGGGCACATTTCTCATCATAGTGGTCGTTGGCGGAACTGCAGTATGTACATATGTATGATATTATCTATCCAAAAGAAGAGCGTAAAAGAAAAGGCCGCAACTCCCCATCCCGTATTTCTGCTCATAAAATGTCTATAGACAAGCGGTAAGGGAGGAGAATCCCGGCGGGCAACGGCAGTCCAACATTAACCTGATAAATCAATGGTTTTTGGATAGTAAATAATTTACTTGTAAAAACCAAAAAAACGCCAACAGTTCGGATATGCCGCCGCACAGTCATTGATCATTAATTGAAAGGGACTTGCTCTGAATAAATAGAAGTGAGATCAATTGGTGAAGTCCTTCATTCTGTGGAATATCGGGGGGTGAATTTTGGCCCTTATTTAAGGTAGGAGGGCGGTAATTGTTGCATATGTTGGTTATAGGGCATTTATAGTGGCCGCAGATGGTATGTCAGGTGACCACCCCCCCCCCCCCCCAGCACTGAATTCAAGCCACAGTACACACTGTGAAGACTGTAAAGCATGGTGCTGCAAAAATCTCATACCATGGCGTTGGGCCTATTTATCGCATACAAGGGATCGGGGATCAGTTTGAATATGTTGAACAGCCTATGTTTGTAGCCTTTGTACAATGGGGTGGGGGGGGATTAAAAATGCCAGGAAATACTCGAGCAGTGGTTTCCAGCTGTTGTGAAACGACAACATTCTGCAGCTGTAAGGACATGCTGGGAGTTGTAGTCTAGGGTAGAGCCCACTGCTCTGGACAGAATAATTGTGTGTGATTTTTAATTTGACCTCTCTGAGCAGAATGGCCGTATTCGTTACTAACAAGCCTATCTTTTTACAGATCGCTATATACGGCACCAACTTCTGCACGTCGGCTCGCAACGCCTTCTTCCTGCTTATGAGAAACATAATTCGGTGAGTGAATTTATTAGTTTCGGACCTTCACACACAATGTTGATATATTTGTTATATACATTTTATGTACCGTAATCATTATAGCATACCGCTGTCGGGCTAATATATATGTATATACTGAAGTTTCGCTGTATGCACCATCCACCCTGATGTTTCCAAGCCCTCATCCGTCGGATACACCTGGTCTTTCGCTTCACTATTCTGCTACTCAAATCTGCCTTCACAACACTGCCGCCTAGTGGTTAATTAGTGTAACACTGATCTCCTGATTTTCCTTTTTTTTTCCCTGCAGTGTTGCAGTTCTCGATAAAGTCACTGACTTCCTACTTTTCCTAGGAAAATTGCTGGTTGTGGGCTGTGTGGGTAAGTATAGGACTACGGCGAGAGGTGGACGGAGTGCACAGAGCTCCCAAGATGGGATAAACTACCTCACCACTTGGGGCACTGTGACCTTGTGTGTGTCAACAGCTGGCACTGAAGTGAAAAGTAATGTGCCCCACTGGCAGCTTCAGGAGGTCATTACGTTTATGGGAGGAGGGGCATAAGGTGGGCCTATTGACACCTTCAACTGAGTTACAGCCTGTTTTTTTTTTTGTTACTCCAGAGCTGTATTCACGATTCTGCAGGCTTCAGAGCTGAAATCTCCAAGCCTTCCTGCCCTTTCTGGTGATTTGAATTCTGGGAAGTGTCATATTTTTAATACGAGGCACTGCATAATAATCTCATGTAGGAAAAAGTAACTGTCCCCCTGCATCATAGAAGCTAAGCTGTTAGGGGTGTGTCTTAGAACGAGCTTGCTGACTGTTTCCATTGACAACCAGCAGAATTGTGAATACAGCTCTGAAGTGTAATCGAGGCAATACAACAAATGATGAACTCACCGGTTACCAAATGCATGAATCTCTGTTAAAACGAACAAATACTAAATGTAAGTCCTATAAATATTTTTTTTGCAGGAATCTTGGCTTTCTTCTTTTTCACTCATCGTATCCACGTTATACAGGACACGGCTCCAACCCTCAATTACTACTGGGTACCAATTCTGGTGAGTGTTCCCAAAGGCAGAGAAAATCATTGGCTCTAGTTATGACCCTCTCACTGTGGCAGAAGTTAATCTTCTTTACAGCTACATACAATCTACGGTCCCCTGGTATCAGCCACTTCAGGCCTGACTGTAGCGCTTGTCAAATAAATGACTGACAAGGAAGTCCAAAAAATATATACCCCTATCTCTCCAGCTCTGGGAACCCCCAAAAAAATGTACACAGATGTGACATTTTGTGTGTATTATGTATATTTTACACACGCAGAGCTTCAAATGTAAAGTTAAATAACGTTTTAGCTGCTTGCAGCCACCACTAGGGGGAGCTTTATGTATACTGTTAGGCCCCACGCACACGACCGTGCCGGTAATCACGGTCCGTGATTACGGGCACGGACGGCTGCGGACAACCGTGGAAGCACGGTCCATAAAATAAAAAATAGGACATGTCCTATTTTTTTATGGACTGTTTCTACGGCACGGACACCTTCCCGTAAATATACGGGAAGGTGTCCGTTGGACATAGAAATGAACGGGTCCGTAATTACGGATTAAATCTTAAGTCGTATGCATGGGACCTTATCATGTAAAACTAGGTTTAAAAAAAACAAAAACTATGCAGTAAACTCCTAATCTCCCCCTAGTGGTGGCTGCAGGCAGACAGAATTTAATTATGTAACTGTCTCTGCAGAGGGTTTGGAGCTCTATAACAAAAAACAGATATTAAAGCGTTATCCAGGACTTTAGTAGAGAAGGGGGGGTATAAAAATCAGCCACTCACCGTCTGAAATGACACAACCCCCCCCCCCCAGCGCTGAGGCGCCGTTTGCTGCTGCTCTAGTCCCGGAAACTCCTGCAGCGATCACGTGCCAATACTCTGTCTGCAGCGGCATGTAACCATCATGTGCCTTAGTTCATGGCAGCAACCCTACTTTACGGGACTGCTGAAGGGGATTCCAGGACCTCCGCTCTGGAGCGAGGGGCATTTCAGGTGGTGAGCACCTGTTCGGCCCATAATGTTATATCTAAAAACATGCTGTTAAAATGAAGTCCTTAGGCCTCATTAAACAAAACTGTCCTTGTTGCCCATAGCAACCAATCAGAGCTCAGCTTTCATTTCTTAACCTGCTCTGGAAAAATGAAAGCTGAGCTCTGATTGGTTGCTATGGGCAAGAAATGAAAGCGGAGCTCTGATTGGTTGGTATGGGCCACAAGGACAGCTTTTTATGGTTTAGTTAATGGGCTTCGTTTATCAAAACTCTCTACGTTTAGTGGCCCAACAAATATTCCATATTTTGTTAAGCCCCCCTGATGTGTATTAAATGTCCGGTCTGCAACCTGTGACCCTCCAGGTGTTCTGGAACTACATGGCCCAGCATGCTGTGGTCACTGTATATCATGGCATGCTGGGAGTTGTTGTTGCGCCACAGCTGGAGAGCCATTGGTTGCGGATCACCGTTCTATCTCATAAGCCATGCGAAGCCGTGGTCCCTAAATGCTGCCAGTGAGTGGGGGTTGGGTTCGTTGGGCTGTTCTATCTGGCACTGAGTGTATATATTGAGCCCCCGCCCTGGATACACTGCCGCCCTGATCTGATGATTGATCTTTCTCTCTGTACAGACGGTGGTGATCGGCTCCTACCTTATTGCCCACGGCTTCTTCAGCGTGTACGGGATGTGTGTGGATACCCTCTTCCTGTGTTTCTGTAAGTATCCCGGTTTGGATACACTTCTAGGGATAAAGCGGTGATGGACCCAAAAGCTTGCAATCTTCTGTCTGTTTCTGGACCGGCCTCCCTCTCTATACTTAGGGCCACTGTTGTATATCCGCACCGGTGATTGACAGGAGGGAGTGGGCTGGAGGATTAACCCCTTCCTAGAGATGCACTAAACAAGGCAGCTGATTGGAGGGCTCCTGTCTGACCAGGCACTGCCATCCACTACCCTTCAAAGTGCTGACAGCTCTACTCCCTGCTGGCATCAGAGTGCTACATTAGGGCCGTTACTAAAGAGAGGAGGGGTCTCCAAGAACCCCCAATCCCCTCTACTGACCTTTTACTAATACTGTTTTTTCTTTTTTTCCGGTTTTCTCACTTCTATCTAATCCCCCCAAACTATCTGCCGCGCCTTTGCACCCCGTCCCCTCTTTCTCTCTCTCGTTCTATCTGTCTCGCTGACATGGCTGATGCTAACCAAGGTGAAGATCTGGAGAGGAATGACGGCTCCTTGGAGCGGCCATATTACATGTCTCCGGAACTTAGCCGCATTCTGCTGAAAAAAGACGCAGAGCTCTTAAAATCCAGCGAGAGCCAAAGCTGAAGGCGCCCGCGGTGCTGACCGTACATCTCTCCTCCGCTGATACCACTAACCCTCCTTCTCCTGTACCTCATGCCCGGGAGTGAGACAAGGCTTTACGGAGTCCGGGGCACTTGGCGGTGTCACCACGGGCTGTAGCTTTAATGAAGCTGGTGTTACACCTGGGAAACTAAGGGTTAAATCTGTCTGTACCTTTCTTCATGTGTGTATGTAACATGCAAACACCCAGTGCCTTGTTTTACCAATCGCATGATCTGTGCTCATATCCAATATGGTGGTCCGTACACACCCTCGCCACCCACTTATCCCCTATACACCCCCCACAGATCTTTCCCTCTACTCCTTTTACCCTGGCATTGCCACCATCTTCATGTCTCCATTCCCTCCTGCCTAGTGGAAGATCTGGAAAGGAACGACGGCTCCACGGAGAGGCCATTTTACATGTCAACCAACTTACAGAAACTGCTGAACAAAAAGAATAAAGACCAGGCCGAGAAATGACCATTGTGATGTCACCACTGCCTGTACTGTCCTCGTTGGCCGGACACCTGTGCGCCATAGTGCGTATATTGACGCCATCCAGAAGACGTGATATGGAATGTGCTTACATAATGTCGTGTCACTTTAAGAAATACCTTTTTAAGGGGTTGTCCAGGACTAGAAAAATCTGGTTACTTAAAAAAAACAGCGCCACACCTGGCTATAGGTTGTGTGTGGCATTGCAGATCAGTACCTTTCACTTCAACGGAGCGAAGCTGCAATACCCAGCCAGACCCATGGACATGTGTGGTGCTGTTTCCGGAAGAAAGTAGCCATGTTTTTCTAATCCAGGACACACCCACCCCCCCCCCCCCCCACTAAAAAAAATCTTTAATCCCCTTCTGTCAAACTGAAAACGTATGTCCACTTTTTAACACCACTTTGTTTTTAGGTCCAATCTTTTGCGGTCAGGTCTGTTTTTCTTTTTCTAAAACAAAGCTCCAAATTCCCTCCATTCTCAGTTAAAGGATAACATTTTCTGCCTGCAGTCACCACTAGGGGAGCTTACTGTATACTGGTTTATGGAGTTCAATGTATAAGTAATATGCAGTTAGCTCCCTCTAGTGGTGACTGCAGGCAGTCAGAATTTTATAATCTCCCTCTGAAAATGCAGAGGATTTGGTGCACTGTATCAGAAAAAACTTCGACCTCTATAATATATATTAGGAAATTTAATCGACCAACACAGAATTTCGGACAGATCTAGATTGAAAAAGACAATATGATATTCGAAGGCGGACATTTACTTTTAAATACTCTATTCAGCTTTTTGATGATCTGACCCTGGGAAAGCAGTGTTGGGGCTCTTACTCGGCTTTCCTAGACTCCTGAATGGCAAATCTACCCGGTTATGTATTAATACACTCCCTCTTAATCACCGCATAACCAGGCAGAATTGCCATTTGGTAGTGTAGGAAAACTGGGTGAAATGCTGTAATGGCGACCATATTGGTTGTCACACAGTTTTCCCAGAAACGGAAGAACAAAAAGGCTTTTTTTTTTTTTTTCTTCATAGGTGGCGCTCTTTAGTCATCCACCTATACGTAGAGCTTTCTTTTACACTACTCCGCCCCACCCTCGTGGCTTCATCCTGGCGCCCAGTCACCATATTTATACCGAATGTTAACTGGATTGTCGATTGGGTTTGTTTTTTTTACTAGTTTTTATATCTATATTTGCATGGAGAGTGTTTTATGTATTTGTATATATTTAAGCATAATCCTGTCCACCATGTTTACTATGATACCAAATGTCTTTGCTCTCTGCAGTTTGTATAAACTCGCGCCTTAAAGTGTGTTTAGAAACGAACGCCTCCAATCATTAATAAAGGCTTTTTTGTATGGATTGTCGTCTTTTTCGTGTGCGGACGCTGAAATTGTGATTTATTCTATATAAAATGCTTCAGGCCAGGGCTAGACTACGACTTCTGGTGTGTCATCCAATAGAAGTGAATGGGAAAATGCTTGGCCCCATTGACTTCCATTAGTCGCGCACAAGCTGCGTGCGCGTCTCCCGGTCGCCAACCCATTGAGTCGAATGTCTTGCTTGACCCTAGTTCTGTAGGGTGACTATACAGAGACTTTCTGACCACCAATAGGGGGTGCTAAATTAGAGCGACCCCCTGGGTTTTACTAGATTCAGGGGTTATATACAGGGACCCCCATCATACCTGTATATTACCCCCCCCCCCCCCCCTCCCCCTGAAGTGGAGGTTGGCAACCCTGGGCATCATCTTATATTGGCAGTTACAGGGATGACCACACGAGGTGATCACTGGTGATGGTCATTACAGCTGGGTTTATTGTACACCACGTATCTCTCTGGCTGGGACTCATGGGAGAAAACGTGGCTTCAGAACATGCTGGGACTTGTGGTACTACCACAATTAGTGCTGTGTGGGGTTGTACAGGTTTAGGAAAACATGGCTGCTCTCTCCTAGAAATCTGGCCATGGTTTGATTTCCTTTGCAATACCACACACAGCCTGTGAACAGGGGTGGCGCTGCTTGTGAAATCCTACATGCAGGTACCTGGTGATGTAAAATAGATTAGTCTTACTGACCTCAGGCGTCGTATTTAGATCTTGTGGCAATAGCCATTTTTTTGATGGGGCTCCTGCCTCTGGTTGGATCTGCACTGCTATGCAGCTGATTCCCAGCAGGGGGCAGTGGCGGATTATCATATGGGCGATTCGGGCGGCCGCCCGGGGCCCGAGGCTCCCAGGGGGCCCATGGCAGCCCGAACCGCACATCATTTTGCAAACCTATTCAGCGCGCTAGCGCTGCTACAAGCCGAAGATGAGGAGGGGAGGAGCAGAGAATTGGCCGGGATCCAGGGGTAGGACACGCCTCCCTGACAAGTGCGGGCGCCGCCATTGAGTAACAGAACAGCGACGGACGGCTGTTCTGTTACTCCAAAGCTGCAAGAAGAGCCGGGCGGGCGGTCACCGGCGCTGAGGTCAGTACAGGCTTATCCTCCTGCCCAACTGGTTCCCGACCGCTGGCTGTATTTTTACGGCCAGCGGTCAGGGACGGGTCCTTAAAACCCGAGCCATAGACTTTCTACGGCTCGGGTTTTAACTTGCTGCCCGCGCGATCGGGCAGCTGAATGTCGGGTCTCCGGCTGTCAGTGACTGCCGGGGACCCTGAGGAGAAGACAGAAGCAGCTATTCTGCTTCTGTCTTCTCCGATGTCTTACACAGCGTTCAATGAACGCTGTGTATAGGAATAGAGACAGCAGCAGCGGCGCTGTCTCTATTCCTCCCGGTGATCATGTGACTGGTCACATGATCGCCGGGTGCCGTTAGTGACAGACTGTTGCTGGGTCTAACTAGACCCAGCACAGCCCTATTAGTGACAATCGTCACTATGAGAGGGCTGATTTTCCCTGTAACTGGGGCTGCTGTGCAGCTCCAGTTACAGTGGAAAAACATGGTGTAAAAGAAAGAAAAAGTATATATAAAGTTCCCCAAAGGTCTTTTTTGACCTTTGAGGATCAGACCACAGTAATAAAAAAATAATAAAGTAAAGTGCAAAAAAAAATTAAATAATAAATACACATAAAATACCCACCCCCAAAAAAAACGTTCCCCCCGCCAATCATTGTTGTAACGCTAGCGCTGACCCAATTACCCTAATATAGACATGTAATATATTAAAATTTACGGTAGACAATGGCGATCACAAATAAAAGGTCTATTTTAGGGTAAAACTATGTTGTTACCAAAAAAAATAGCTGAAACGTAAAAAAGCTTATTTTTTTTACTATTATTTTCAAACTTTATGAATAAAAATTCTAAAATAGCAAAAAAGGTGTGTTAAAAAACGAAACCTGCATTGTCTACGGAAAAAACGTCGCAAAAATCACGTCGTTTTAATTTATTTTTTATAAAAATGTGTGTTTGGTGCAACTTTGTAATTACGTTTTATTAAAAAATATTTTCACTTTTTGAGATACAGCTGCTTTGTATCCTGTATCCGTCAGGTCAGCAGGACTGACGGGATCAGTGACACGGGCCCTGCGCTAAATTATAATCTTAGATGTGATAGATTTGAGGTGGATCCTGCGTGTCACTGATCCTGTCAGTCCTGCTGACCTGACGGATACAGGATACAAAGCAGCTGTATCTCAAAAAGTAAAAATATTTTTTAATAAAATCAATCAATCACACACATACTTATATATATATATATATATATATATATATATATAAAATTATGATATAAAGTTTTTAAATGTGTACATAACATTGTGGCACTATATACAAGGGGGAGCGCTGTGTGGCACTATATACAAGGGGGAGCGCTGTGAGGCACTATATACAAGGGGGAGCGCTGTGAGGCACTATATACAAGGGGGAGCGCTGTGTGCCACTATATACAAGGGGGAGCGCTGTGTGCCACTATATACAAGGGGAGTGCTGTGTGGCACTACATACAAGGGGGGGGCGCTGTGTGGCACTATATACAAGGGGGAGCGCTGTGTAGCACTATATACAAGGGGGGGCTGTGTAGTGCTATCCACAGTGGTATGTGTGTGGCGCTCTTTATAGGGGGGGGGGCTTTTTGGTGCTATTTACAAGAGGGGGAGGGCTGTGTGGCGCTCTCTACAGGGGGCTGTATGGCACTATCTATATGGGGCTGTGTGTAACGCTCTCTACGGGGGGAATGTGTGATATATAGAGGGGGCTGTGTATGGCGATATCTATGGGGGTGTGTAATATCTACAGGGGCTGTGTGTGGCACTATGTACAGGGGCTGTGTGTGGCACTATGTACAGGGGGCTGTGTGTATGTGGCGTTTTACAGTGTGTGGTATTATATTCAGGCACGCAGTGTTTAGTGCTATTATATTTAGGGGCACAGTATGTGGCACCATAATAACTTTATTTTCGTTTATAGGTGTGGAAATGTTGGAAAAGTGAGGAGACGTCTGAGTGGCAAATTCTGCAGAAATGAGTCATGGCCGGGAGAAGTCGTCATGAGCGCTGGATCGGATGGAGAAGAAAAGAGGAAGAAAACTACTAGAATCTGAGACGTCGTCACCTGTGAGTCACTAGATTTATAGAGAATCTGTCACCTCTCCTGACATGTTTATTATAGGAATCCTTGTATTTCACAAAAAGTCTTTCTGTAGTCCAGGACTGATAGACAATTCCCCTTGTCAGGAGGATGTGTCCCTGCACAGTGTGATACTCTCAGTATGTATGGACACAGCCCTGTGACAAGGGAAATCGTAACACTGTTAATGCTTGCCCAGAAAGGTAGTGTTAAAAATAGTTACGGCGCGGCAGGGCGGCGGTGAGGAAGGGGGGCCCAAGTTTGGGTAACAGCCCAGGGCCCATGGTCTACTTAATCCGCCACTGGCAGGGGGCAGTGCTCCACTCATACAATGCTCACACATGGAATTACTAGCAAAATCCGAGAGGGGGCCCGTTCTCATTTTGCTAGGTGCCCACACTCCAAAGTTAATGCCCCTCTCCGTGTGTAAACATACCCTTATAGTAAAAAAAACAAAAAAAAAAACGCACATGAGGCTTCTGGTGTCATGTCTGTTAGCCCAGTGCCCTCCTATCTGCCCTTCCTGGCATCACTGCTGTGTGTAAACCTCATCTGATAAGGTCCTGTGACGGCCTAAATAGTGACTGGCAATCGTCCCAACGTGTGGTCAATTCTACTAACTGATGATGAGAAAACTGCCGACACACATCCTGTTGCAGATTGCAATCCATCGCCTTAAAATAGACGTTTCCTTCCAAAAGCGTGACGCGTTTTACTCTATGTAGTCGTCCCCTCGTGTGATGAATAATGACTACTACTAGTGGCAGCCATTACAACGGCCGCCCATTCTATAACAATGCTACATTGCCTTTATATGTGTCAGTCTTCACTGTACTTCTAGAATTCTATTCATGAACAAGGAAGTATTGGATTAACAGGCGAGTGCTGCGGTGCATGGAATTGTAAGAGGACACCAAAATAATTAAACAGGTCGGTATCTAGAACTGTAAACTGCTAGGGTGGTATTAGTGCAACCGCCATTTATTTTGTTGCCTTTCAGCAAACATCTGCGTTTTTCAGGGAAATGGTGAAATATAAAAATCACTACATACAATACTTTTTTGTTTGTTGCGCTTTTCTTCACTTTTGCTGCCGATTTCCACATCAAAACTTAAAAAAACGCTCCTAAAAACATGCGGAATTACCTGCGTTTATCTTTATTTGATGCAGAATTTGTGCACCTATGTCTGCATGTAGCCTAGGCTGAGCTCCAGATTCGCGAGGTGTGAACAGTCCCACGTTGCGGCGGCCGCTTGTGGACATAACCACGCCCATGTGCAGCGACCAATGGCAGAACAACTTTGTAGGTAACGCGATGGTATTATTGGCAAAATCATGCAGCCATTGGCCGCCACAACGTGTGAGCGCCCCCTTAGGCTTCATGCACACGACCGTGCCCGTAATTACGGCAGTTTTTACGGGCCGTGCTCCCATTATAAAGTATGGGTGCACGTTCCGTAAAATAAAAAAATAGGACATGTTCTATTTTTCCCGGAAGGTGTCAGTCGGCCAGTTAAATGGATGGGTCTGTAATTACGGATGATTTTACGGTCATGTGCGTGGGGCCTTAGGGCATGTTTAGACGGCACTAAAAAAAAAAAACCCGACGTGTATAAGTGTCACACGCTAGTGTTTCTTGTGAAGCGCTTTTTCAAATACAGGCGTCTGCCGCTTTTTCCACGTGCTATTTGACACGTTTTTTTGGCGTGCAATTAGGACTCCTATTGACTGGGAATATTTGGTGTGTTTTACGCATTGAAGAATTGACTTGGCGCTTCATTTTTTACTCCGTGCATTTTTTAAAATATGCTTGCTTAAAAAAAACAAAACGCGTTTTCCCATTGATTTGAATGTTTGTTTTTACAAGTATTTTGGTGTGTAAAACGCGCCTTTATGCACATCAAATACACGCTGTGTGAACGGGGCCGTAGGGTGAAGACCACAACTGTGTTTTTTTACATGCCGTTTTAACACCTTTCTACCATCAAGTTTAATGGGAAAACCTGCGCCAACTGATCAACAACCTGTGGCGCGTTCGCTGTTTCGGAAGAACAACAACTCCCAACAAGGGTTATCAGGACATGCAGGTAGTTGTAGTTCCGCAGGTTGTAGCGAACTGGTATGAATGGTCTCTTACGAGGCACAGTTGAAAAACCTGAAGAGTCAGTCAGCCCCTGTGCCTCCCTCCTCCTCCACAACTACTACTCCCATTTAAAGTGACCGCACCCCGGCTGCTTGTTCCGGCAGGGAATGAGGGAGGGCAGAGGGGAGGGCGTCCACACCTGGCTCGTACCTGAACTGGTGACGTAGGACAGGTGCACACAGGAAGGAGGAAGGTGTCAGCCATTAAGGAGCTGACACAGTGGCAGTGACTTCCTATCAGCTCTGTCACCGTCTCCCTCCATATTATACCCGTACAAGTGTCACCATGTCTGCCTCAGCTGTCTTCATCCTGGACCTAAAGGGAAAGGTAAGTGCCCCGGCCATCCGGCCTGCAGAGCTGGGGAGCCAAGTCCACTGTGGCGGCTGCTGCGGGACTACATTTCCCATCATGCTCTCCAGGGTTTCTAGTGGGTGGGGACTCTGGGAGATGTGAAGGTGCAAACTTTTATGTTGTGATGTAATAAATTTACTCGTAGTTTATAACATACGCTGGACTGTAATAAGATGATTAGTTAAATGTCTGTAAAGTGAAGCTCCACTTTTAGTATATAAAAAAAAAATGAGGTGTGCTTGTCTCCATGCGGGTAGCGTTGGGAATACTGGGATCTGTAGTTCCACACCGCACGCGTTACACCATTTAAACTTACGCCATTTTGTTTTATTTAGGGGGAGGGACGACGAGAAATATTCTGTAGGGCATTCTGAGTTTGGGTCCTGCCATCAGCACACCATGAGGTTCCCCTATTAATGATAGTGGTTTGCAGGGGACATTGAGGGACCGGCCACATATTCAGGAGTTGTTCAAACTGGACTAGAAATATCGTCTTCCCCCACCTTGTAACCTTGTTCCTCTTTTTGTGCAGCCCCTCATCTGCCGAAATTATAAGGGGGATATTAATATGATGGAGATCGATCACTTTATGCCGCTGGTGGTCCAGAGGGAGGAAGAAGGCAACCTGACACCGCTTCTCATTCACGGGAAAGTCCACTTCTTGTGGATCAAGCACAGCAACCTCTACTGTATCCTCCCTGTAATAACAGACCGTCCACCGTATCCGGTCTACAGAGTGTTGTGTGTATATATGTATATATATATATATATATAAATATATATATAAATATATATATAAATATAAATATAAAATCTCAGGGACTGTGACCCTTTCTATAGGGCAGTGGTCTCCAAACTATGGCTCTCCAGCAGTTGCAAAACTACAACTCCCAGCATGCCCCGATAGCTGAAGGCTTGGAGTTGTAGCTTTGAGACAGCCGGGGAGACACACGTTGGACACAACTTACTAGAGGAATCTTGCTATGGGTAATCATTTTAAGTGAGCACCCCCCCTTCTAAAGTAACAGTGAAAACCCAGATTGTGCCCCGAATTAAGGCACCCCCCATCCCCCAAATGATGCACCCCAATCCCCAAAGAGGACTGATGGGGGGGTCATCTGGCGGGCCACTCATGCAGCCTGCCTGTACGCTCAGGTCATGGACAGCGGTTGCCATGACCTCTTTAGGAACCTGTATGACCTAATGTTATTTTTGCCGCAGTCAGTCATTCCCTATACAGGCTCCTGGGCAGGTAATGACATCCGCTACTCTTGACCTGTACATGCTCTCCAGCTGTTGCGAAACTACAACTCCACAGGCTGTCCGAGTATGCTGGGAGTTGTAGTTTTGTAACAGCGGGAGAGCCGTAGGTTGGAGCCCAGGGGCCCACACTGATCCGGCCTTGGAAACACATCATTTTCCTCCTTTCCAAAAATTGTAATGGGACCCGATTGTGTTTCATACAAATACTGATCCAACCTTGATTATTTATCTCACAATACTTTATAATCTTACTACTGAAACTTGTAGCTAAATATCTGTGCCTGTATATTATTCAAAGAGTTCTACCGTCACGATAAATTATAGAGATCAGAAAATAAGCGCATGTTTATGAGACAGGAATACTTTGGGGAGGGGGAGCGTACTGGGCATCTGTTCGCTACCATTGCTAGAACACAGCAGGCCGCTAATTTTGTGGCAGGTATTCGGAACGGGAAGGCGAGCTTCTCACTGACTCTGAACGTATTTTGACTAAATTTTGTGAATACTATAGGCTCTTATATGCCTCCAGGGCTGTGGTCTTGGATGAGGCCACCAATAGCTATGTTAACGGTATTACCCTGCCGTCTTTGTCATCTGAGCAATGCGGTTCTCTAGGGGCGCCTATCACGCTGGAGGAGTTAGAGGAGGCTGTGCGACAGGTGGCTAATGATATGGCTCATGGGCTGGACGGGTTCCCTGTTGAACTCTACAGCAATCGAACCTCTGGCTAGTAAGGTTAGGATGACTCAGGAAATTGTGGGGTTTAAATATGGGGGGTTTGGAAGAAAATGTGGCCCTATATGCCGATGAGCTCCTCTTGTTTCTGGGTGATAAGCAGGAGTCCCTGTCACAGGCTGTTCAGACAATCACTAGGTTTGGTGCTTACTCGGGTCTTGTTATCAATTGGAACAAGTCAGCCTTACTTCCAGTGGATCCGGTGGTAGCTCCGTTGCCCCCTGATATGGCTATGGTCCCGGTTACGGAGAAATTTAAATACCTGGGGATACAGATCACCCAAAGAGTTATGGACTTCATTCCTCTGAACATCTTGGCGCTCCTGGGCAAATTTAAAATGAAGACTGAGGCCTGGGGTAAACTGCCATTGGGATTGGTGGGCAGAGTTGGCTTAATAAAAATGATCTTGATGCCACAACTACTCTACATTTTGCATAACTCTCCAGTATGGATTCCCAAATCTTTATTTCACAGAATTAATCAAATCTTTAGGGGGTTCATCTGGGGGCGGGGAACTCCTAGGATTAAGTTGGAGACTTTTCAGTTGGCTACGGATGGGGGTGGGCTGGAGGTCCCTAATCCTCAAATATATTTTTTGGCAGCGCAGTTGCAGCATCTTAAAGGTTGGGGAGGTTCGGATCATGGTAGTTCCAGTGGAGCCATATTGTCGCATTCGTTAGGTCAGGGGACCCTACTGTCTCTGCTTGAAGCGCATCGTTTTAGATTTCCTCCCAGTCCTATGCCGACGGTTTCTTTGCTCCACAAGATTTGGTGGAAGACCCGAGATTTGCAAAATATAACAGGGATCACTAAATTTACCCCTCAGTGGCATAATGTGCGGTTATGGGAATTGTATAACTTACAGGGGTTTGACCTGTGGGATAATCTTGGGGTTAAGCATGTTGTGCAACTATATGAAGATGGTGTCCTTAAGTCCTTTCAACAATTGCAGGAGGAGTTTACTTTACCCAATACGTTTTTCTATCAGTATTTACAATTGCGCCATGCCCTGACTGCACAATATGGTGACTCGTCTCCGGAGGTACAGACTTCAGTGGCTCTACGTGTGCTTGAGACTGCAGGGAGTGTGAAGGGTGTCATTTCGTTATTGTGTGGTCAATTACTGCCGTCAGTGTCGCAATCACCTTTGGATCAGGTAAGAGGGAAGTGGTCGCGGGATGTAGGCCCTATCTCTGAAGAGGTTTGGAAAAGTATACTGTTCATGTTTTATATGATGTATGTTTGTATTATCTGAAAAATTTGTGTTAATAAAAACTATTTGATTTAAAAAAAAAGAAGTTCTACTGTAAATCCTTGTCCCGAATGGGTTTCGGTTCTTTACAGAGCGCCACAGCCCACCCTTCTTGTAAAATGAAGGGGTACAAAGTCATCGTCTAATAGAAAAATATTTTAAGTAAAGTCCCCCTTTAAGGATAAATGTTCCAATAATGAAAAAAAATATTGCTCCTTCCACAGTTTGATGCTCTGCTGTCAGTTTTGGGTAGGTTTGGACAAATATTTAAGACATATACTGTTAAAAAGTGTTTATTACTGTTCAATAGTGCTGGTATCAGGGGCGGAGCTGTGACAACCTATCTTTTACATGAAAGTAGTTGTCACCATTAGTAATCAAAGGAGTCTAATCGAATTGTGGATCTCATGAATTGGATATACAAGTCATTTATAGATATCCTAACAAAGCAATAGGTTGTGTATTCTGGGTGGAGCATCAGTAAGAAGCAGAATTTTAAGAGGTCTAAAGACGATATGGTTGTAGTCCTTAACACTTTCTTTTTAGTGGTTGCATTAACCAATAAGAATGCCAATGCTGCTTTGGTCTACTCCTTCCTGTATAAAGTTGTAGAGGTAAGTGATCATGTACACTGCTTTGCATGCAAAAGTCTATAACGTCAAGGAGGGAAGGGGAATGTAGGATCCAAAATGGTTTTATCCGCCCATCCTGGAGTAGAAGATATACGTTCCCCTTGCCATGTGTGTAGTAGAAAGGAAGTCACAACCCACCTGAATGCCACAAAATACAAAAATGTCCGCTCGCTTTTACACTATAGAATGGGCACCATCTATGATAGTCCAAGAGTGGTCAAGGATTAAGGTCAATTGCCTTGTACATGTCTACCGTTTCTTCCCGTACCTAGGTTTTTACTGAGTACTTCAAAGAGTTGGAGGAGGAAAGCATCCGTGATAACTTTGTTATTGTCTATGAGCTGCTGGACGAGGTGATGGATTTTGGGTTCCCTCAGACCACAGAAAGTAAAATTCTGCAAGAGTAAGTTATCAAGCTTCCAAGTAAATGTTCAATTTTTGAACCATGCAAGATGTTGTCCTCCACTTACTGAATCTTTACCCAAGGCCCTGGACCTCTGAATCCAGGCAACTGATGTTGCAGGTTGATAATACACTTGCCTACATCTCAGGAGACCTATTTTGATGATTTATGGACTCATTTAGTCCACCAGGAACGAGACCACATTTGGTGGTCGTGTGGTGGTGGTGGAGGGTTGTCACCTTAGTGGAAGGATTCCACGTTTGCTATATTGGTTAATCATATATTGTAATGGTCCAGATCAGGCCCCAGGTGGTGGGTGTTGCATAAATGGTCATATTATCTTCTGAGAACGCTTTCCTCAAGTTGCTATACTATTTTCAGAATATGATCCGAATACCTACTATATTGTCATTGATTGTCACCACCGCTCTATTCCCCTATGCAAGAAGGGATGCATCAGTATAGAATGTATCTTAAGGAAAACCAGATGGCTTACTCTCGGCCATGCAGGTGGAAGTAGCTTAAGGTGAAGAAGCCCTTAATCAAAACTAAGTGGTGTCAGGGTCTTGAAAACCTTATAGAAGCTTCTATCAGTCAAGATCACATTTTGCCTGATCTCTGATTCGTAATAAGTATTTGCCAATATCTAAACCCAAAATCTAAAAACTTCTTCAGAGTACGACTACCTTTTTGGAACCTAAAAAATAGTTTTGGAACTACTTTTTTTGGTTTTCAGGTTACATATGTGATGCACTTATATAAGAGCTTGACGTGAAGATCATCATGTGGTTATCTGTAGGGTTAGTCTTCTTCATTTCTCACCTCCCTTTCTTCTGGTGCAGATATATCACACAACAAAGTAACAAACTGGAAACAGCCAAGTCTCGAGTTCCCACCACTGTGACAAATGCAGTGTCCTGGAGGTCTGAGGGACTCAAGTACAAGAAGAATGAAGTCTTCATAGATGTGATTGAGTCTGTTAATTTGCTGGTGGGTATCATAAGATGTACTCTTCTACTAAATGTTATTTTGAAAAAAAAAAAAAGTAACTTATGCTCGTGGATAGCACTTATAATGTGGGCCGTACGGTTGTATTTCAGGTGAACATTAATGGTAGCGTTCTACTTAGCGAGATAGTGGGAAGTGTGAAACTCAAAGTCTTCCTCTCCGGGATGCCAGAGCTAAGGCTTGGATTGAATGACCGAGTCCTCTTCGAGCTAACAGGACGTAAGTAACAGGCAATAACCGGATACACGGGCTGAGCCACCGACTAAATCAAGTGGTCATAGGAAGTATATCAGTTGGCTGACAGGGTATGAGGAGATGGAGCTAAAGGAGCGAACGGGGTAGTACTAATATAAGTGGTCTGGGGTCAAATTTTCGGAAACCAATCCAGCTTATAAAACCAGATAGCTGTAAATTTTTTCAGTTACTATATATCAAGAGGGGGGCCTTTTTTTCATGGCTGAGGCAATGGTTGGTTTGGTAGCTAGGAAAAGAAACAAGATTAGGATGTGGGTTTACCTAAGAATATGAGGGATTCTCTTATTAAGAAGAGCTTACCGGGGGTCTTTAACTATATTATGGTCTATATGAATGAGAAACTGCACTCCAATCCAGAGCCACCAAATATGGAGCATGTCCCTCAGAGATTGGCATCACCAAAGACAACCTGAGAGGTAACCCGTGACCACTCTGGCAATTCGAGCCAGGGTAAGGTACCATCTAGTCAAGACTTTGAAGTTTGTCTCTACGATCAAAGGTATCGAGCAGACCCCTTAGGGTGGAAGCCCAAGGACAAACTGGTTGCTAGGGAAGTGCGGCCTCACAATCCCATACAGTCTCAGGGAGTGTATGACTAGCAACCAGTCTCCTAGCTGGACTGGCTCTGAAGGGGATAACGGGTTGGTAGCAATTAAGACCTGCCACCCTGCATCACAGCCAATGATAATAACCATGTTTTCATAGAAATAAATTTTGGTGGTGAAACTTCTTTATAGATCAAAAACATAAGTTTGGTACCGAATTATAGTAGCGAAGGTCAAGTGTGGGGCTACATTGGCAGCATAGGTGACAGAATCGGCGCTGAGATTCTTCTAGACTGATGGGATGAGCCGCCATTGGGTTTCCTTGCTTGCAACGGCTGTCAGGATTTTCAGTCATTCTGCCACTCTTGATGCCAGTCTGGATGACAGTGTAGCTGTTTCCCATAGAATAATATGGAAAAGAAAGATCAGCCACATCACAATTTATATAACGATTGTATGTAAACATGTTCATATTAACGTCATAAGCAAACTTTGTGCTTGCTTACCAACATTTCATTCCTAAATCGCGGGACAACTTTTACTGCAAACTTGCACAAACCCCACCCTTTTGTGGTCATGTTCGCAGTACAGACCCGTGAAAAAGGAGAATGTTGGCGAGTATGCTTGTATTTATTTATTTTGATTAAATAATAATACCATAGTAACATTTAGATTTACCCAAACTTGATGCCTAGGTAATAAGAATAAGACAGTGGAGCTTGAAGATGTGAAATTTCACCAGTGCGTCCGTCTCTCTCGCTTCGAGAATGATCGCACCATCTCATTTATTCCTCCAGATGGAGATTTTGAGTTGATGTCTTACCGTCTGAATACTCAGGTACCAAACTTAGTAATTGTATACCAGAAATCTCCCTGTGCCATGCAGAAAATAGCACAGGGAACAGCGTATACCCACACTTTGCTGTGTTTATCACTTGTGTAATCCTGCCTGTCTAGTCTCCTGCAGGTTCCTGCCTATCTAGTCTCCTGCAGTACAATAGATTTTTTTTTTTTGGGCTAACATCAAGTGTAGTATCTATTTTTATGGTTGGCTTTAGAAGATGTCATTGACATACAACAGATGCACAAGGTGGTCTAGACTTGGGTGTACGCAGGCTGGCTTAATTGCTGCTTGTAGGTGACTCATGGCCATTAGGTAGAGTAATTTGGTACAAAGTGCCTGTGAAGTGGTTACCTAGTAGACACCCGAAAATCACTTTGCGATGGCAAACCCACTCTTTTGCGCCCACTCACCTCTATTTTTCCCAGCCACTAGATTATGCTGACTGAGCGCGGTACTTTTTATTTATATTTTTTTTTTTAATTGACAGAGTGTTCATCACCGGACTTCCTAGGGTGCCCTTGTTTGTGTTCCTTCTGGGGGTCTAAGGGGTGTGTCTGGTCATGACATTCATCCCCTCCTGCATATTGAGCTCCTGGGGATGTTTGGCCACAGTCTAGTTAGATGCAGGAGCAGAGACTAATCTTTCTAAGCTTCCGTGAGTGGAGGCCACAGGTCCCTGACCCTTGCAGCGCCTTGAGGCTCTGAGAGTTGGGGCACTTTTGGGGCATCCTTGTGAGCATGATTTTGTGTGGCACACTGCACTTTTTAGTAGCACTTGGGTGACCACACAATATCTGGCTTTTGTTAAAACAATACTTTTTCATTCCGTCATTAGAACCCCGACCTCTAGTGATAACAGGAGGATCCTTTTACGAACATTTAGTTGGCTGAAAAGTGAAAGTCGTACAGTGTGGTGATATCGAGTTCTAGATGAAAGGTGCAGTTATTGTCCACTTTTTTTTTTCATTTATTTTTTTAACCCTTGCAGGTCAAACCTTTGATCTGGATTGAATCTGTCATAGAGAAATTCAGCCATAGTCGACTGGAGATCATGGTGAAGGTAAAACTCGATAAAATTGTGGAGAACAAGACTTGATGGATTTTTTTTGTATGGGATCTTGTTGTGCCAAACCTTAGGGGGACACAGACCAGAGGGACAAAGTATGTAACATAGAATCTGCTCATGTCACCCAAATTTGACACGAGAAGAGGGAGGAGCTGTGTGAGTCTGCTCCTCCTACCCTAGGGTGACACTGACAGGGGGAGGAGCTATGTGACATGGAGTCTGCTCCTCCCACCACAGGGTGACCCAGACAGGAGGGAGGATCTCTGTGAAATCCTCCTGAAGTATACCTTCGATGTACGCTGCTGTGTGAATAGACCCTTGTATCCTTATTTCTCGGTCACAATTCTGAACTTGTTTCTCTTCAACCAGGCAAAGGGTCAGTTTAAAAAACAATCCGTTGCAAATAATGTGGAGATTTCAGTTCCTGTTCCAAGTGATGCAGATTCTCCAAAATTCAAGACCAGCGTGGGCAGTGCTAAATATCTTCCTGAAAAAAATGTGGTTGTGTGGACCATCAAGTCGTTTCCGGTGAGTAAGACATAGACATCTGATTTTTCGTTCAGTCTACAGGCTCGTTCATAATTATTGCATGATGAAGAGTGATAGCGTCTACTGGACATGGCTGCTTTTGTTCACAAAGACTTGCTTCACTTTTATTAGACATGACGCTACTGTAGTAGATGCCATGTATGCTAAGTATTGTACCCACTAAGCCACCAGGTAACATTACTGAACCCACTGGGCCACCAGGGACATTACTGAACTCTCCAGCACCAGGGGCATTACTGAACCCACTGGGCCACCAGGGACATTACTGAACCCATCTGGCCACCAGAGACTCCATAAAAGACTGGCCTCTACTCATGTGGGATCAATCTTGGAGAAGGGCAGAGCATGCCATATTGTTAAAGTCAACTTTTGTCAACCACCTTTTCCAGGAATACGCTGTACTTATATATTCGATTACTCTGCTCCAATATTTCTTGTAGATGAAGTTGTGAGCTAATGGCCACAAGTATCAAAGCAATAGAATGCATTCCTACTGCCGGAGAGTTATCCTTAGTAATCTTAGCGTACACAGGTATCAGTAATTACCCCTACCAAATGTCAAAATGTGGGATAGACTATTAGATTCTCCCAGTCCACACACTGACCTTTATATGCTGGTCCACCAGAATGAATCTTCTAACGTCTTGTTATTATTACGTAGGGTGGAAAGGAGTATCTGATGAGGGCGCACTTTGGGCTACCCAGCGTGGAAAGGGAAGAGCTGGAAGGAAAACCTCCAATTAGCGTCAAGTTCGAAATTCCGTATTTTACAGTTTCTGGAATCCAGGTAAGTGGTGTCTGATAATGAACGGGGGTAATGTCCTCAGTTTTGAAGTGGGCAGGGTATGGCAGCCTGTTTTTCTTTTATTGAAAGCCTAAGATTGTGTTTTTTCCACACAAAAAAGTGATCACTAGGATACGCTCCATCGCAATCCCTCTGCAAAAGGAGAAGGGCCCCCATACACCTATTTCCAAACCCTTCCTAACTGTCTTGCTCCTGGCTTCTGTCTGGGCTGCCACCGCAGGAACCATAAGTCAAAGGTTTCTCCCAGAAGGGGGAGCCAGGGTTACAGGGGGTTGGAAAACCTGATGATCACACACACTCCCGCTTGACATTCAAGAGAGACACCCATAAGGACACCACACCCTAAAAAGTCCTTAGTGACAAAACAAACACGTAAATGTGATTTTTCGGATGCCAATTGGGTCGCTACGCCGGGGGCACATTGCATTTTTGGGTTTCTAACTACCCAACCTAATCGCTTAGTTTAGGAAGCCCTGGGAGCCCTGTAGCCAATCAGATCATGGGAATACTGATGGCAACAGGACATAAGTGTGTTGATCCTGTGGTGGGCAGTGATCTGTCCACTCGTGATTACGCTGGTGAGGACAGGACTTTACATGATGGGGGGCAGCGTCATGATGTGAGTAGGGGAAGGGAGACAAGTGGTAGGTCACAGACTGAGAATAAGGTAGTCAGAGTCCCCAGCAGCACAACATTTTTTCCAGAAATGAGTGTCAGGGTGGACTTTCGGGAGTCCACCAGAGGAGATGTGACAGGGGGCCCCAAGTCCAGCTATACAGAACAGGTACATATCCCCTTTAATTGCATAAAAAACACTGATGAACTTTATGGGCTCTCCTTCTATCCGGTCGGCCAGTCCAACGTGTCGTTTGTCAGTGACTTGTCCAATTGTGCAACTATGTTCGGGGAGGACACCGTGTGTGTGCGCGTGCGTGCGTGCGTGCGTGCGTGCATGCGTGCATACATGTATATATATTATAGATTCATTGCTTTATTTGTCCTTTCTAAGGTTCGTTACATGAAAATTATTGAAAAAAGTGGATACCAAGCACTTCCATGGGTCAGATATATAACTCAAAGTGGAGGTACGTGAACAATATGGGAGAAGTGCTAAATAGTAAAAATTCAGCAGAATTACAACTTCATTGCATGTAGAGGTCAGATCCAAGTAGTCTTTAAGACCTCCTAAGTGCTAGTCAACAGTGATAATCCATGTGTTGCCCAACACACATCTCCATACTCTTCCCAATATAATGTTTGTCTGACCCTCATTCAAGTTCCTTATAACTCTCAACAAGGAAGCCACATCAAAACATAATTTTCTCCTAAAATTTTTTTTTTTACAAGAACAGAAGTCCCTAAACCTGGCTATACACTAGAGATACTGGATGTCCGAAAATACCAATTTAGGCCATTTTTATGACGACTACCGGCGCCTTTTTGTGACACAATACGAGCGTAACAGACGCCAACTGGCGACAGTTATCAGTGGAAAAGTAGCTCTGCCGTGTTGGATTTTTTTTCTCATTGGGAGGTGCAGTTCTTGGAAAACCGTGCCTGCCAAATGACCGATCTGCATCCCATCAATAGAAACCCAGTCCAGGCTACAGATGAAATCAGAGATCCATCGGAAATAACTTGTTGTCCAGAAAGACGACCTCCACAGACCAACCATAAATGACAAGTCGTTCAGAAAACCGCCGTCTGAAATCACGAATGTACGTCCAGCCCAAAGTTGGCCAAAGAGTTTAGATCATTGTTGGTCGTCCCTGAAGATTTCGAAATCATCTTCAAAAAATTTAATAGATAGACCCCTCAATGTCTGCAGAAGAACGGAACAAGACTCCCAGATGTTAGATTTTTTCTAAGCCTTTGTAGTGTTGCGATCACCAGCACGAGAAGGTCTTCTAACCGATGCTTGGTCACCACCACTGATCCATGCCATCCAGAACACTACCGATTTAGACTACTCCATCTCTCTCTGATCTTCTATAGAGCTCTGTACTAGTCGGCTGACTATGAAGGACACATATCTGTCACCCATAGTTAGTGGGACATCTGCTTGTACCCAAAATCAACTAAACGTCCTTTGGGTAGAATTTTACAGCATTGACGCAAAAATTTATTGGAAAATCTCTGCGTGTTGAAGAAACACTTTCACGATAAGGTGTATCCTCTTGGAGAAGCTGATGACTAATCAGAATCTGAAATGTAATTCTTGAAGGTCGTAGATCAATGTGAAGCTGGATATAAATGATCTGGTCTCACCCACACCTATGATCAGAAGGACCTGCTGAGCCAATGCTGGCAGGACATCATGGATCCAGCTCCTCCTTCTAAAGGAAAGCATCATATAATTACATGACACCATGAAGCCCTTCCGTGGGTCAAAAAACGCTTGCTAGTAGGCCTTGCACGGAATCGTGTATGGTCATCGTAAAAGGGGTTGTCTGAAGCAGCGCCACTCTTCTCCATGGACGGTGTTTGGTATTGCTGCTCAACGCCATTTACTACAAAGAGACTGAGATGTAATACCAGACACAACCTATGGACAAGAGTGGCGCTTGTCCACACATTTGGGTCTAATATACTGCGTTTTGGATTTTTTTTTAGCGCCAAACCTTAAGGGGTGTGCCCAGTTTAGAAAACCAATTTGCATACACCCTATTAGGTTATTCTGAGTTAATACAGGGGAGTCCTCTATTCAGGATTCTCATCTCTTGGACAGAGTGGAGAGCGGTTACAAAGAGCGTCTCTCGCTCTGGAGGACCTGTCCTGTTTTGTATTACACAGACAACCTATTGATTTGAATGGACAGAGTGTAATACTTAATCTCCCCTGTGGTGGCACTGGAGGGAAATACAACACTTTACTGCCAGGTTTCCCCACAGATTACAGCTGATCGCTAGGGATCCCAGCAGGGAAATACTTTGTGATCTGCTGATTGTCAAGAAACCATAGTAGGGATTTTCCAAAATGGAGAACCCTTTTAACTGATTTTTCTTTATTTTCTTTTGCAGATTATCAGCTCCGCACAAACTGATAGCAACAGAGAATCCATCCTTATGTGTGTTTGTGAGGTGCTCCTGTCAATGTCCTAGACTACGTTTTCATATGAAGAAAGAAAAAATATAATCTAATATTTTTGTATTATATATACTATGGAAAACAAGCATTGAAAATGAGATTAGGACGGGTCTTTTATTTTATGACGTGTTTGTGACACTGCAGTAAGAGGTCGTACCCAGATAAGTCACAATCACTCCGGGTGAAAATCTTACCACTGGCCCCTTTTTGAGGGCACCTATGATGTGAATATAAGATGAATGGTGCCCTCTACTGGTCATGTACCGAAAAAGCAGCCCTGTGTGAAATTATACATTCTCTGCCCATATGGAAGACATTTTGTTAAATTTTCCATTTGTAGATCAAGCCAAATATTAAATTTTTTTTTATTTGGTACACCCTAAAAAAAAAAAAATGCCTTTTTAAAGCTGATGAAGTGATTTCATTGTTATTTAAAAAACAATTTAGATTTGGGTAAAATGATGGGAAAGTAGTTAAATATGCAGTGGTCTGTGTTATGTATAAAAATAATAATTTGTGTTTCTTTTACGAGCCGTGGGGCGCCATTTTTTTTTTATTTTTTTTCCATAAAGCTTCTCAAATCACCACATATTATCTTCTTTGTTATGAGGTGTAAGCAACTTAATATGTTTGGAATAACTACACCTCATACTTTAAAGGGGTTGTACAAGACAAGAGAAACATGGCTGCTTTCTTCCAAAAATATCACCACACCTGTCCATGGGTAGTGTCTGGTATTGTCGTTCACCCCTTTCACCCCTTTCACTTCAATGAAGCTAAGCCGCAATACCAGACCCAACCTGTAAACAGGTGTGGTGCTATTTTTGAGAAAAAGGCTCCCTATGGGATGTAGGATCTTTTAGGTCATGATGTCCCAACTTCGGTTGCCGACATACCGATGTATAAGCCCGGATATATATAATAAAATACATTTTCCGCCGATCTCCTAGTTTATTATATGTGCTGGATTAGCGGAACTTCAATGGAAGGTTCTGTAATTTTCTAATGAACTTTGTGTTCCAGTTTCTCACCATTTGATCTTAGTAAATGAAAACATTATTCTAATATTCGGCACTTAACAAGGCGTTAAAGACCTTACTGATTTGTGGTAAAAGTGCATATCTGAGCGATTTTTGGGCCCATCTTATCGGTATCTCGGCATGACGGCGGCCGCTGCTGTGTTTTTACCTTAAACTGTGTCATTTGAACTTGATCAGGAGAAATTTTGAGCTTCTGGATGTAAAGAAGAATGTTTCCATCCACTGGCAGTACGCAGAGATCTTACAAAGAATAGAGAAAAGTTGAAAAACTTTAATTCCTTATACAGTGACAAAGCTTTATTTATATAAAACCCATGTAAACGCTCGTGCCCTGTCTAAACGGGCAACGATAAGCCGATGAACAAGCAGACACATTCATTGGCTGACCGGATCGATTGTCTGCAGCAGATCTCCCTGTGTAAACCGTGATACGCGCTGCCGATATGATAGAAATGTATGGGGAGGAGAGATCGGAGTAACGAGCGCTCGTCCCCATACTAGATCCTTGTGAAAGGAGCAAACGAGCGCCGATCAACAAGCTGTCTCATTGATCGGCGCTCGTTTACACGGCCCATATCGGGCCGTGGAGGAGGACCTTTAAATAACGTCCCTCCATTGGATATATGTATGTAAATGTTTAGAGAAGTTTATCTGTTCCATACCAATGTATCAATATATCCAAATGTTTTCTGAGCAAAAATAAACTGTACTGCTGAGTCATTTTCTCGTTTCAATATTTTTTGTCCACATTGATGGTTTGCTGTAGCTCCCTGAATAGATGGATATATCAGATAGATAGATAGATAGATAGATAGATAGATAGATAGATAGATAGATAGATAGATAGATAGATAGATAGATAGATAGATAGATAGATAGATAGATAGATAGATAGATATGAGGTAGATAGATAGATAGATAGATAGATAGATAGATAGATAGATAGATAGATAGATAGATAGATAGACAGACAGACAGACAGACAGACAGACAGACAGACAGATAGATAGATAGATAGATAGATAGATAGATAGATAGATAGATAGATAGGAGATAGATAGATAGATAGATAGATAGATAGATAGATAGATAGATAGATAGATAGATAGATAGATAGATAGATAGATAGATATTAGATAGATAGATATTAGATAGATAGATAGATAGATAGATAGATAGATAGATAGATAGATAGATAGATAGATAGATAGATAGATAGATAGATAGATAGATATGAGATAGGTAGATAGATAGATATGAGATAGATAGATAGATAGATAGATAGATAGATAGATAGATAGATAGATAGATAGATAGATAGATAGATAGATAGATAGATAGATAGATAGATAGATAGATAGATAGATAGATAGATAGATAGATAGAGAGATATGAGAGATAGATAGATAGATAGATAGATAGATAGATAGATAGATTGAGAGATAGATAGATAGATAGATAGATAGATTGAGAGATAGATAGATAGATAGATAGATAGATAGATAGATAGATAGATAGATAGATAGATAGATAGATAGATAGATAGATAGATAGATAGATAGATATGAGATAGATAGATAGATAGATAGATAGATAGATAGATAGATAGATAGATAGATAGATAGATAGATAGATAGATATGAGATAGATAGATAGATAGATAGATAGATAGATAGATAGATAGATAGATAGATAGATAGATAGATAGATAGATAGATAGATAGATAGATAGATAGATAGATGAGATAGATATGAGATAGATAGATGATAGATAGATAGATAGATAGATAGATAGATAGATAGATAGATAGATAGATAGATAGATAGATAGATAGAGAGAGAGAGAGAGAGAGATAGATAGATAGATAGATATTAGATAGATAGATAGATAGATAGATAGATAGATAGATAGATAGATATTAGATAGATAGATAGATAGATAGATAGATAGATAGATAGATAGATAGATAGATAGATATTAGATAGATAGATAGATAGATAGATAGATAGATAGATAGATAGATAGATAGATAGATAGATAGATCACCCTAAAGTGATAAACTCTGATCTTTGTCTAGAAGTGTAGCTTTAAATGTGTTGCCCAGTATTAGAAAAAACCTGGCTACTTTCTTTTAAAAACAGCGCCACATCTCTCCACAGTTTGGGTATTGTATTGCAGCTAAAACCTTAAAGGGGTTTTCCACTACTGGACAACTGATGACTTATCCACCGGATAGGTCAGTGTGGGTCCGACACCAGTACCCAGCACCGATCAGCCGCTCCGGCTGCTTCTGTGCTCCGGACGTACATGCCGGAAGCAGATGGCTTCGGTCACGGAATAGTGGCCGAGCTGCAGTACTGCACCTCTGTTCCTATTCAAGTGTTCTGCAGCACGGCCGCTATGCAATGTACAGAGCCAACTTCTTCGGCTCCATACACTGCATAGTGTGCAGTAACCTCCAGTGCCCGAAGGCAGCTGATTGGTGCGGGGTCCGGGTGTCGGACCCGCACCGATTTATATACTGATGACCTATCCGGAGGATAGCTCATCAGTTGTCCGATATATGACTAGGAGTGGCCATATAATATTCAGTGATCAGCAGTAAAACGAGCACAGTCTCTTATGACCACCAGCTGCTTCATAGACATCTGTGCCCTTCTCAAGGCTTGAGTCTACCACCAGGCTTGAGAGAATGGGCTTCTTTACTCATTACAGGCTCTAGAAGAGGGGATAAAAACCCCAAAAAAGATTTTCTGACATCTGTTTTTTGTTTTGGGCAAAGCAATATGGAATGGGACATAGAGCTCTGAGTAAATGAGTCCAACATCAGAGGAGCATCTATAAACGGAGGTCTACAGCCAGTTGTGTTGCCATGATGGTTCTCCAAGCCATGATGATCTCCGCCTTTGTGCTCCTTACCACTGGTCCATCTTGTCTTTTCCCTCCCATGACTTTGTGTGCAGGTTCGATGGATTCCCCTGTCTGTCATTGAGTCAGGTGTCAATGTCCACCATCTAGAACAGCGGTCCCCAACCTTTTTTTTAACAAAGGAACCGTTTCATGCAAGACAATCATTCCAGGGACCGGCGGGGCAGGGGGCATTTGGGTCTGTTCACACACTTGCGTAAATACTGCGGATTTTCCGCAACCGAATTTGTTGCGGAAAATCCGCAGCCTAACACAGTAGCAGCAAAGTGGGGGAGAGAGAACAAATCTCTTCCACACGCTGCGGAAAAACCGCTCAGAAATTGACCTGCGGTGCAGAGTTTTATTCCGCAGCATGTCTCCATTGTATTTGCGTAAACGCTGCTTATTTGTAGCGGGTTTTCCACATTGAATTCTGTGGGGAGGTAAAACCCACGACAAATAGCAGCTGTGTTTATTGCGGCAGAATCGGAGCGATTCCGCCGCAAAAAAGCGCAACTCGGAAAAAAATCTTATACATTCTCAGAAGTCTGTGTTCCTCCTGGGATGACTATCATCCCATGTGACCACTGCAGCCAATTACAGGCTGTAGCGGCAGTCACATGGAATAATACATCATCCCAGGGGGCCGGCCTGGATGACGTCAGAGGGCCGGCCTCCTGGGATGACAGTTCATCCCAGGTGACCGCCGCTGCAGCCAATCACAGGCTGCAGCAGTCTCCTGGGATAAACCGTCATCCCAGGAGGCTGAATGCTCAGCAGTTTTCCGCAGCGGACATTCCAGGCGAAAAACTGCACCACAATTCGGTGTGGTTTTTCGCCCAGAATTCCCTTCGACCACTGAGGCGGATACAAGATACCGCGGCCCGGTACCAAATGATCCACGGCCCGGTGTTGGTCCGTGTCCTGGTGGTTGGGCATCACTGATCTAGAGGGTTGTCTGGTCTACATAATGGTGACAAGCTTCCCATCTCTGGTCTGTGATTCCCATCTTCTTGACCCTAGACTTGGCTTCCATATTCCTGGCCCGGTCCAGGCTCCCATGTTCCATCTGTTCCTGGCTCTGACTCAATCCCATATCTGGGTTCTACTTCTGGTTGCTCCTTTTGCCTTGATGCCGGTCTACTTCTGGCTTCTCCTGACTCCGATTCCAGTTCCAGCCACCAGTACCCTTCCTGCCTCCCATCCTAGTCCTAACTCTTGGATCTAGAGACCTATCACCATCAATCCATTCTGGAAGCCATTACCCGGTGACTCCTTGCCGCTAAGACATAACCCAGTTTGTGGAGGTCACGGGGTGAAGATAAGGTGGCTTTCACTCCTCATAGAGATCCAGAAGAGATGTCCTCTAAGATGTGCCCAAACCTTATACTGTCATACGGGTAAGTCCTGGAGTTTGCAATGTGATCAATATCTTCGCTAAATTGGTGAAAGCCCAATTAAAAAAGATGGCCTGCACCGGTGTTAAAGGGGATCCTCTTGCCAGGCACCCCCTTCTTCAGCAGTTACCCAATTTCATCTATAGGAAACCCTCTGAGAGGAGAACCCTGGCCTTCCTTGGAATCTACTTTGAGAAACATGGGGAAAATGTATCATCCGCTGCACAATTATTTTCGACTTTTTGCTGTTTCATGCCACCTCTGCCATTTTTAAAAGTGGGTGGAGCTCGGTGTAAAAGTGCGGAGCCACCCATTGCCTGAGAAATTCACTATAATTTACGTCAAAGACTGGCAGAAATTGTAGCAGAAAACGACGCCAGTTCATAGACTAAGACACTACTCCAATGTGTGCTTGGCAGAGATCCCGAGGTCAAACTCCCACTGATCACGAAGGATAGGTCGTTAATGTTAAATCCTGAAAACCCCTTTAAATGCTTAAAGGGGTTGAATAGGATTAGAAAAACATGGCTGCTATCTTCCAGCAACAGCGCCACACCTGTCCATGGGTTGTGTTTGGTATTGCATCTCATCTCCATTGAAGTGAATGGGGCTGATCTGCAATACCACTCACGACCTGTACACAGGTGCGGCGCTGTTTGTAGAAGAAAGCAGCCATGTTTTTTTAATCTTGTACAACCCGTTTAAAGTTTTCTATTCTTTTCTCCACTATTAGGGTATGTTCACACTTGGCGGATTAGCTGTGGATTTTCTGCAATGGGTTTCATTGCGGACAATCTGCAGAGTATTACAGTAGCAGCCAGTGGCGAACATATAAACAAATCTGCACTCGCCACGAAAAAAAAAAATACGCTGATCAAATGTTCATAAATTGACCTGCAGTGCTTTTTTTTAATTCGCAGCATGTCAATTTATGCTACAAAATCGTTGCACTTTTTTCGCCATTGAGTTTGGTGGGGAGGTAAAAGCTTCTACAAATACCAAGTGTTGCGATTCTTGCGGCGGAAAAGCTGTGATTCCACCGCAAAAATCGCAAATCTGGGAAAAAAAACTTTTTCAAGTTTGAATTTAATAAGAAAAAGTCTCTATTTACCAACCTGTCGTTGTCATAGCGACGGATTCTTTTCTTCCCGGCTGTTCTCTGAGCAGCCTGGCGTTTCATCCCATGTGACTGCTTCGGCCAATCACAGCCTGAAGCGGTCACTTAGGCTGCAGCGTCATACCAGGAAGCACGGAGAACAGAGGGATGCGTTGCTATGACAACACTCGGGGGTTAAGTATTAACTATTTATCTTCTTTCAGCTCTGTTTTCCGCAGCGGCGATTCCGGATGAAAAGCTGAACCATAATTTGGGGCGGTTTTTCGGCCGTAATTCCCTGCGGGTTCAAGGACGGATATCTGACCTGTGGGAACGTACCCTCGAAGGAATATCTATGACTAGATGTAAACAATATGGCCGACAGTACAAATCCCCATTGAGTGGTCATGTGCTTTAATCACGTGACCGCATTGTTGATGACCTTGGGGCTTTTATACTCATCTGCTCACGTGCAACATAGTCCGAATTGGTCACGTGACCTCTCAATGCTGTCAGATGGACGAGCTGCGGTGGCGGCCATATTGTTTACACAAGAAATCTGTCTTGTACAAAGTTTTAATTCCGCATGTCACAAATGCTGTAGTTCTGCCATTGCAACACAGACTACATGTGTCGGCATGCCCAGATCTGCTTAAAGGGATTTTCCACTATGGCTGTTTCTGGATGTGAGGTTGTAGTAAATCATCCGCTCATCCTAGGGTACATCATGAATAATATATTGTTGTTTTATTCCTTAGGTAGATAAAGGAATTAATAGATTTCCATCGCAATAGGGGAAAACTACTTCATTATACTAAATAGGAGCAGGAAGGCGGAGCTAAAAGCCAATGACTACGCCCACCCACGGCAATTTGCATTTGCACCTGTATTTTTTTTTTTCTATTGCCAACTCTTGTGTACAAAACCAAAACAGGGCATTAATACCAGGGTGCCCAGCGTTCGTTTTTCATAGGACTGGCACAACCATCACGTCCTTTGTACCCTCCTAGTTGCCTTACGTTAGGAGTAGAGGCTTTTTAAAAATAAACACTCGCCGCCGAGGTTACGGGGAGGTGAACCTGCGCCTCTGACACCGACCTGACCCCTTTACCTCAGGGACACAGAGCACTAACGCAAAGCCCCGTTTAAAAAGCACTATAAGCCGCGCCTACACGAATCTTTACATTCCCATTGGCTCCTTGCTAGCCAATAATCTCCGCTCTCGTCGTCCTTCCCTAGGTTACTTCGTAGCAACGGC
The DNA here is from genome assembly GCF_050947455.1 of Rhinoderma darwinii. Lineage (NCBI taxonomy): Eukaryota > Metazoa > Chordata > Amphibia > Anura > Rhinodermatidae > Rhinoderma > Rhinoderma darwinii. The sequence goes on along the minus strand of NC_134689.1, from coordinate 395,487,759 downwards.
GAGCCCTCTCCACTGGCTCTTCCTCATTGGTCGATGGGCGTGGCTGGCGGTGACAAGCTACGGCCTCGTCTTGCCCCCTGACTCGCGGATACACAGTTGCAATTTTTAAAAAAAACACTCGTACCACGTGGGGCGGTGACGTCAGAGACACACAAACACAGTACGAAACAGTGCCGGTCGGTGAGAGAGCTCGGCAGCCGCTCCGGCCGTTGGTCACCTCCTTGTCTGACGGGTCACCTGGTGGTCGAGGCGGGAAAGCGGACTATAAAAGGAGGTGAGGCGACCGCTGTCATTGTGTGTGGGGTGGATGGTGGTTACCTGTCACAGGCGGCTCTGCAGTGCTCTATAGACACACTGTGCCTGGACACCTCCTATAATAGCTCCTTAAAGGGCATCTCCGGTCAGAGTGCGTTACTATGGTGATGTAATTACTATCAATGTATGAATTGAAGAGAAAAAAAAATGTGAGCCCCCTAAATCAACATGGGGGATGGGTGGCATTGAATGGGATGCCCATTATGGGTGGTGTAGTCCTTTAATTCAGGGTGTGATGGGCACAACATACCACTGTAGGGGGTTGAGAAATTTGGGGTTCAGTTTTAGGGAGCGGCGGCCATATTAACTTAATGAATGTGAGGGACATATCCAGGTATTTCCAAGAATGGGAAGGTCCAGGGGTGTCACCTGCTGCTCCTGTTGCTAAGCAACAACCCAACTCTCTCTAGTCTACCGCTTAGTCCAATGGGGGACATCATGGTGGGTAGAGGTGTAGCTCGAAGCTCCTGGGCGACAGGGCAAAATCCGTATGAGGGCCCCCAACTTTTTTTATGACGTTGGTAGAGGGTCCTCCGGGGCCCCTACATCTATGCCACTGCCTCTGGTATGCGCTGAGATTTTTCAATAGGGAACGCCCCTATTGTGGACCCTGTGCAGTTATATCTGGATGGCATTGGATGAATCGGTCATTTAAAGGACGTGTAAACTTTTACAGCCATGTTTTCTATTGCTCCACTTTCCAAATGGTCTTGACCAAACAAATCGGATTGTTTCGTGCATACAACTCATATACAGACCTATGTGTCTCCGTGGTTACAGACTACAAATAAACCTTGTGTAGTCTGATCCTACAGTCACGTGTTACTCCACCGCCAGAGTGTATATAGCCGGGCTGGACTGAACCGTCTCCGTGCTCGAGGGCCCAATAGCTAAAGGGGACCCATCCCACTCAAAAATGACCTTCCACTCCACTGGCGGCTTTGGTCACAGGCACTTCCATATCCTGTATGATGGCTTTTCTGATCAGACATAGAGACACGGTGGGGTCCGCCAGTGCCAAGGACACTGAATAGGACTGAATTAAAGTCCGCGGAGGCCCATGGAAGGAAGAAAATGGAGAGTCAGTCCCTGTTCGCACAGTGCAGATTTGATGCAGATTTTGCATGCATTTTGTTTTAAAACCGTTCCTGGTTTTGGCCTAAAAAGTACCTGCACAATCTGCATCAAATCTGCACTGTGTGAACAAGGCCTAATACTACCCACACAATACCACCACATAGCGCCAATAACTGCCATACATACATTGCATTCATAATTGTTCCATTTGGTGCCCACATAATACTGACATAGTGCGTTCATAATGATGCCACATAGTGAACACCCCTCAGTGCCATTGCAGTGCCCACATAATGCCGTACGTTGCCTGTATAATACCACCATACAGTGCGTTGATGATCTAGTGAACACATCATAGTCTATACTGTGTGTGTATATATATATATACACACACACACACACACCTCATGCACTGTGAGGACATTGTGTAGTATGTGTGGTCAGTATGTAGCAGTATATATATATATATATATATATATATACACACACACACATC